>NC_052173.1:8739615-8861861 GCF_902713615.1 Scyliorhinus canicula | reverse complement strand
CAACTGACCCTCTGACAGTGCAGCACTCCCTCAGTACTGACTCTCTGACAGTGCAGCACTCCCTCAGTCCTGACCCTCTGACAGTGCGGCACTCCCTCAGTACTGACCCTCTGACAGTGCAGCACTCCCTCAGCACTGACCCTCTGACAGTGCAGCACTCCCTCAGTACTGACTCTCTGACAGTGCAGCACTCCCTCAGTCCTGACCCTCTGACAGTATAGCACTCCCTCAGTACTGACTCTCTGACAGTGCAGCACTCCCACAGTACTGACCTTCTGACAGTGCCGCACTCCCTCAGTGCTGACCCTCTGACTGTGCAGCACTCCCTCAGTACTGACCCTCTGACAGTGCAGTGCTCCCTCAGTACTGACCCTCTGGCAGTGCAGTGCTCCCTCAGTACTGACCCTCTGACAGTGCAGCACTCCCTCAGTACTGACCCTCTGACAGTGCAGCGCTCCCTCAGTACTGACCCTCTGACAGTACAGCACTCCCTCAGTACTGACCCTCTGACAGTGCGGCACTCCCTCAGTACTGACCCTCTGACAGTGCAGCTCACCCTCAGTACTGACCCTCTGACAGTGCAGGTCTCCCTCAGTACTTACCCTCTAACAGTGCGGCACTCCCTCAGTACTGACCCTCTGACAGTGCAGCGCTCCCTCAGTACTGACCCTCTGATAGTGCGGCACTCCCTCAGTACTGACCCTCTGACAGTGCAGCACTCCCTCAGTACTGACCCTCTGACAGTGCGGCGCTCCCTCAGTACTGACCCTCTGACAGTGCGGCACTCCCTCAGTACTGACACTCTGACAGTGCAGCACTCCCTCAGTACTGACCCTCTGACAGTGCAGCTCACCCTCAGTACTGACCCTCTGACAGTGCAGGTCTCCCTCAGTACTGACCCTCTGACAGTGCAGCACTCCCTCAGTACTTACCCTCTAACAGTGCGGCACTCCCTCAGTACTGACTCTCTGACAGTGCAGCACTCCCTCAGTACTGACCCACTGACAGTGCAGCACTCCCTCAGTACTGACCCTCTGACAGTGCGGCACTCCCTCAGTACTGACCCTCTGACAGTGCAGCACTCCCTCAGTACTGACCCTCTGACAGTACAGCACTCCCTCAGTACTGACCCTCTGACAGTGCAGCTCACCCTCAGTACTGACCCTCTGACAGTGCAGCGCTCCCTCAGTACTGACCCTCTGACAGTGCGGCACTCCCTCAGTACTGACCCTCTGACAGTGCAGCGCTCCCTCAGTACTGACCCTCTGACAGTGCGGCACTCCCTCAGTACTGACCGTCTGACAGTGCGGCACTCCCTCAGTACTGACCCTCTGACAGTGCGGTACTCCCTCAGTGCTGACCCTCTATCAGTGTGGCATTCACTCAGTCCTGACCCTCTGACAGTGCCGCACTCCCTCAGTACTGACCCTCTGACAGTGCGGCGTTCCCTCAGTACTGACCCTCTGACAGTGCGGCACTCCCTCAGTACTGACCCTCTGACAGTGCGGCACTCCCTTAGTACTGACCCTCAGGGCAGCATGGTGGCCTAGTGGTTAGCACAACCGCCTCACGGCGCTAAGGTCCCAGGTTCGATCCCGGCTCTGGGTCACTGTCCGTGTGGAGTTTGCACATTCTCCCCGTGTCTGCGTGGGTTTTGCCCCCACAACCCAAAAATGTGCAAAGTAGGTGGATTGGCCACGCTAAATTGCCCCTTAATTGGAAAAAATAATTGGCTAATCTAAATTTAAAAAAAAAAAAAGTACTGACCCTCTGACAGTGCAGCACTCCCTCAGTACTGACCCTCTGACAGTGCAGCACTCCATCAGTACTGTCCCTCTGACAGTGCAGCACTCCCTCAGTACTGACCCTCTGACAGTGCGGCACTCCCTCAGTACTGACCCTCTGACAGTGCAGCACTCCCTCAGTACTGACCCTCTGACAGTGCAGCACTCCCTCAGTACTGACCCTCTGACAGTGCGGCACTCCCTCAGTACTGACCCTTTGACAGTGCAGCACTCCCTCAGTACTCACCCTCTAACAGTGCGCCGTTCCCTCAGTACTGACCCTCTGACAGTGCGGCGCACCCTCAGTACTGACCCTCTGACAGTGCAGCACTCCCTCAGTACTGACCCTCTGACAGTGCAGCACTCCATCAGTACTGTCCCTCTGACAGTGCAGCACTCCCTCAGTACTGACCCTCTGACAGTGCGGCACTCCCTCAGTACTGACCCTCTGACAGTGCAGCACTCCCTCAGTACTGACCCTCTGACAGTGCAGCACTCCCTCAGTACTGACCCTCTGACAGTGCGGCACTCCCTCAGTACTGACCCTTTGACAGTGCAGCACTCCCTCAGTACTCACCCTCTAACAGTGCGCCGTTCCCTCAGTACTGACCCTCTGACAGTGCGGCGCACCCTCAGTACTGACCCTCTGACAGTGCAGCACTCCCTCAGTACTGACCCTCTGACAGTGCAGCACTCCCTCAGTACTGACCCTCTAACAGTGCGGCGTTCCCTCAGTACTGACCCTCTGACAGTGCGGCGCACCCTCACTACTGACTCTCTGACATTGCGGCACTCCCTCAGTACTGACCCTCTGACAGTGCGGCACTCCCTCAGTACTGACCCTCTGACAGTGCGGCACTCCCTCAGTACTGACCCTCTGACAGTGCGGCACTCCCTCAGTACTGACCCTCTGACAGTGCGGCACTCCCTCAGTACTGACCCTCTGACAGTGCGGCACTCCCTCAGTACTGACCCTCTGACAGTGCAGCACTCCCTCAGTACTGACCATCTGACAGTGCGGCACTCCCTCAGTACTGACCCTCTGACAGTGCGGCACTCCCTCAGTACTGACCCTCTGACAGTGCGGCACTCCCTCAGTACTGACCCTCTGACAGTGCGGCTCACCCTCAGTACTGACCCTCTGACAGTGCAGCATTCCCTCAGTACTGACCCTCTGACAGTGCAGCGCTCCCTCAGTGCTGACCCTCTGACAGTGCAGCACTCCCTCAGTACTGACCCTCTGACAGTGCGGCACTCCCTCAGTACTGACCCTCTGACAGTGCAGCACTCCCTCAGTACTGACCCTCTGACAGTGCAGCACTCCCTCAGTACTGACCCTCTGACAGTGCAGCACTCCCTCAGTACTGACCCTCTGACAGTGCAGCACTCCCTCAGTACTGACCCTCTGACAGTGCAGCACTCCCTCAGTACTGACCCTCTGACAGTGCAGCACTCCCTCAGTACTGACCCTCTGACAGTGCGGCACTCCCTCAGTACTGACCCTCTGACAGTGCAGCACTCCCTCAGTACTGACCCTCTGACAGTGCGGCTCTCCCTCAGTACTGACCCTCTGACAGTGCAGCACTCCCTCAGTGCTGACCCTCTGACAGTGCGGCACTCCCTCAGTCCTGACCCTCTGACAGTGCGGCACTCCCTCAGTACTGACCCTCTGACAGTGCAGCACTCCCTCAGTACTGACCCTCTGACAGTGCAGCACTCCCTCAGTACTGACCCTCTGACAGTGCAGCACTCCCTCAGTACTGACCCTCTGACAGTGCGGCACTCCCTCAGTACTGACCCTTTGACAGTGCAGCACTCCCTCAGTACTCACCCTCTAACAGTGCGCCGTTCCCTCAGTACTGACCCTCTGACAGTGCGGCGCACCCTCAGTACTGACCCTCTGACAGTGCAGCACTCCCTCAGTACTGACCCTCTGACAGTGCAGCACTCCCTCAGTACTGACCCTCTAACAGTGCGGCGTTCCCTCAGTACTGACCCTCTGACAGTGCGGCGCACCCTCACTACTGACTCTCTGACATTGCGGCACTCCCTCAGTACTGACCCTCTGACAGTGCGGCACTCCCTCAGTACTGACCCTCTGACAGTGCGGCACTCCCTCAGTACTGACCCTCTGACAGTGCGGCACTCCCTCAGTACTGACCCTCTGACAGTGCGGCACTCCCTCAGTACTGACCCTCTGACAGTGCGGCACTCCCTCAGTACTGACCCTCTGACAGTGCAGCACTCCCTCAGTACTGACCATCTGACAGTGCGGCACTCCCTCAGTACTGACCCTCTGACAGTGCGGCACTCCCTCAGTACTGACCCTCTGACAGTGCGGCACTCCCTCAGTACTGACCCTCTGACAGTGCGGCTCACCCTCAGTACTGACCCTCTGACAGTGCAGCATTCCCTCAGTACTGACCCTCTGACAGTGCAGCGCTCCCTCAGTGCTGACCCTCTGACAGTGCAGCACTCCCTCAGTACTGACCCTCTGACAGTGCGGCACTCCCTCAGTACTGACCCTCTGACAGTGCAGCACTCCCTCAGTACTGACCCTCTGACAGTGCAGCACTCCCTCAGTACTGACCCTCTGACAGTGCAGCACTCCCTCAGTACTGACCCTCTGACAGTGCAGCACTCCCTCAGTACTGACCCTCTGACAGTGCAGCACTCCCTCAGTACTGACCCTCTGACAGTGCAGCACTCCCTCAGTACTGACCCTCTGACAGTGCGGCACTCCTTCAGTACTGACCCTCTGACAGTGCAGCACTCCCTCAGTACTGACCCTCTGACAGTGCGGCTCTCCCTCAGTACTGACCCTCTGACAGTGCAGCACTCCCTCAGTACTGACCCTCTGACAGTGCGGCACTCCCTCAGTACTGGCCCTCTGACAGTGCGGCACTCCCTCAGTACTGACCCTCTGACAGTGCAGCGCTCCCTCAGTACTGACCCTCTGACAGTGCAGCACTCCCTCAGTACTGACCCTCTGACAGTGCAGCACTACCTCAGTACTGACCCTCTGACAGTGCAGCACTCCCTCAGTACTGACCCTCTGACAGTGCAGCAGTCCCTCAGTACTGACCCTCTGACAGTGCAGCTCTCCCTCAGTACTGACCCTCTGACAGTGCGGCACTCCCTCAGTACTGACCCTCTGACAGTGCAGCACTCCCTCAGTACTGACCCTCCGACAGTGCAGCGCTCTCTCAGTACTGACCCTCTGACAGTGCAGCACTCCCTCAGCACTGACCCTCTGACAGTGCGGCACTCCCTCAGTACTGACCCTCTGACAGTGCGGCACTCCCTCAGTACTGACCCTCTGACAGTGCAGCACTCCCTCAGTACTGACCCTCTGACAGTGCAGCTCTCCCTCAGTACTGACCCTCTGACAGTGCAGCGTTCCCTCAGTACTGACCCTCTGACAGTGCGGCACTCCCTCAGTACTGACCCTCTGACAGTGCGGCACTCCCTCAGTACTGACCCTCTGACAGTACAGCACTCCCTCTGTACTGACCCTCTGACAGTGCGGCACTCCCTCAGTACTGACCCTCTGACTGTGCAGCACTCCCTCAGTATTGACCCTCTGACAGTGCAGCACTCCCTCAGTACTGACCCTCTGACAGTGCGGCACTCCCTCAGTACTGATCCTCTGACAGTGCAGCACTCCCTCAGTACTGACCCTCTGACAGTGCGGCGCTCCCTCAGTACTGACCCTCTGACAGTGCAGCACTCCCTCAGTACTGACCCTCTGACAGTGCGGCACTCCCTCAGTACTGACCCTCTGACAGTGCGGCACTCCCTCAGTACTGACCCTCTGACAGTGGAGCACTCCCTCAGTACTGACCCTCTGACAGTGCAGAGCTCCCTCAGTACAGACCCTCTGACAGTGCGGAGCTCCCTCAGTACAGACCCTCTGACAGTGCGGCACTCACTCAGTACTGACTCTCTGACAGTGCGGAGCTCCCTCAGTACAGACCCTCTGACAGTGCGGCACTCACTCAGTACTGACCCTCTGACAGTGCGGAGCTCCCTCAGTACTGACCCTCTGACAGTGCAGCACTCCCTCAGTACTGACCCTCTGACAGTGCAGCACTCGCTCAATACTGACCCTTTGACAGTGCAGCGCTCCCTCAGTACTGACCCTAATTGCCCCTTCAGAAGGTGGGGGTGAGCTGCCTTCTTGAACCGCTGCAGCCCCTGTGATGTAGGTACCCCCACTGTGCTGTTAGGGAGGGAGTTCCAGGATGTTGCCCCGGCGACAGTGAAGGAACGGCCGATATATTTCCCAGTCAGGGTGGTGAGTGACTCGGAGGGGAACCTCCAGGTGGTGGGGTTCCCAGGTATCTGCTAGATGATAGTGGTCATGGGTTTGGAAGGTAGCCACAGTATTAATGTGGCTGGGTCCAGTTCAGTTAATGATCTAAGGTATCCCCCAGGATGTTGATTGTTTGGATTCAGCGATGGGAATGCCGTTGAATGTCAAGGGGCGATGGTTAGATCCTCTCTTGTAGATGGTCATTGCCTGGCACTTGTGTGGCACGAATGTAACTTGCCACTTGTCAGCCCAGCCTGGATATTGTCCAGGTCTTGCTGCATTTGGACATGGACTGCTTCATTATCTGAGGAGCCG
The DNA here is from genome assembly GCF_902713615.1 of Scyliorhinus canicula. Lineage (NCBI taxonomy): Eukaryota > Metazoa > Chordata > Chondrichthyes > Carcharhiniformes > Scyliorhinidae > Scyliorhinus > Scyliorhinus canicula. The sequence goes on along the minus strand of NC_052173.1, from coordinate 8,855,447 downwards.
TGAATGGAGCTGAACATTGTGCTGTCATCCGCAAACATCCCCACTTCTGGCCTTATGACGGAAGGAAGGCCATTGATGAAGCAGCTGAAGATGGTTGGGCCTCGGACGCTACCCTGAGGAACTCCTGCAGTGATGTCCTGGAGCTGATATGAATGATCTCCAACCACCACAACCATCTTCCTTTGTGCCGGGTATGATTCCAACCAGCGGAGAGTTTCCCCCCTGATTCCCATTGACTCCAGTTTAGCTCGGGCTCCTTGATGCCACACTCGGTCAAATGCTGCCTTGATGTCAAGGGCAGTCACTCTCACCTGACCTCTGGCATTCAGCTCTTGTCCATGTTTGAACCAAGGCTGTAATGAGGTCAGAAGCTGAGTGACCCTGACGGAACCCAAACTGAGCGTCCGTGAGCAGGTTATTGCTGAGTAAGTGCTGCTTGATAGCCCTGTTGATGACTCCTTCCATCACTGTGCTGATGATGGAGAGTAGACTGATAGGGTGGGAATTGGCTGGTTGGATTTGCCATGATTTTGTGGACACGACACACCTGGGAAAATGCCCACATTTCCGGGGAGGTGCCTCCGACTTTCTGTTTGAGTCTCTGGATTGCGCCTTCAGTCAATGACCTTGTGAGGGGTGAGGCTGCTTTCTACTGAACTGGGACATGACGGTATGTGAAATAGGGCAGCGAATGGTGTTATATTTAGTCAGACAACACTGAGCTGTTCCTGTCCGTCAAACAACAAAGTCAATAATCCCCTTGTTGGTTATTTTGGGCTTTGCAATTTGTACTTTGGAGTGGCATGTCCCCAACATCCCGAACTTCAGAAATTCCTTGCTGTGAACAGGTTCTGGAGGCGAGGGAGGAAGAGGCGCTGTCGCTCGTCACTGAGGATATATCGTCATGAAGTGTGTTCGTCAATCGGACAACTCGTGTCTCCACAAAGAGTGGACATCATTCTCTCCTGGCTGGGACACGTTGAACATCTCTGTTCGTTCAACAACTTCAAAGTGGCTGCACAACAGAACAAGAGGGGACACAAGGAACAGATGTGTTAAAGCCGACAACAGAACGGCCACACGGCCAGACAGAGGGTCTCCACCAATCTAAAATAGCCATGACAAGTGTTACTAAGGTAAGACCCTGACAGCTCTGCCAACAAAGGGGAGTGGGACAAATTGCAAAGCTTCTCCCAAACACCTGCTACAAACAGTATGGTCACTCCTGCCCTGGGGCAGCAGGGTAGCATGGTGGTTAGCATAAATGCTTCACAGCTCCAGGGTCCCAGGTTCGATTCCCGGCTGGGTCACTGTCTGTGTGGAGTCTGCACGTCCTCCCCCTGTGTGCGTGGGTTTCCTCCGGGTGCTCCGGTTCCTCCCACAGTCCAAAGATGTGCGGGTTAGGTGGATTGGCCATGCTAAATTGCCCGTAGTGTCCTAATAAAAGTAAGGTTAAGGGGGGTTGGGTTATGGGTATAGGGTGGATACGTGGGTTTGAGTAGGGTGATCATTGCTCGGCACAACATTGAGGGCCGAAGGGCCTGTTCTGTGCTGTACTGTTCTATGTTCTAGGTTCTAACTTCCGATGAACTTCCAGGGAAATCGGAAGAGGCTCTGTGTACACAGACGTTTTATCCATCATTTTTCCAGGATGTTTATTTTCCTACTAACCTCAAATGATTCTCTTCCCCTTCTTTTGAAGACATTTCTGGTGGCACCAATTCACTTCCGACTTCCTCAGGACGTTCTGGAAGTGGAATATGGCCTGCTGAAATTCTATCCCAAAGATCCAGGCCCGTTTCTCACGGAATTAAGACACAGTTGGTCAGATTGTGACTTTGCGATGGGTCGCAATCTCGCCTTGGTCACAGACAACGGCAACTCATTGGGTATTAATCATTTTGCATAATTCCTGTTCAAAGCCAAACAGTTCAATGTCAGCCACAGATCTTTCCATTAGAATGTTAGCCTAAGATAGACTGAACACAGTTTCAATTCCAGATATCCTGACTTGCTGCTTTTCCCCAGCATGCCAAAAATTACGTAGAGTCCGGACAAATATTGGAACTGAGATCCTGATACAGAAGGTGCGGTCTACTGAGATAATGTTTAAAATGACTCATATACTGAGGGACAGTGTGTGAGGGAGAGTGTTATAGCTGAGAGTCTGATACTGAGGGACAGTGTGAGAGAGAGAGAGTGTTATAACTGAGAGTCTGATACTGAGGGACAATGTGTGTGTGAGAGAGAGTGTTATAACTGAGAGTCTGATACTGAGGGACAGTGTGTGAGAGAGAGAGAGTGTTATAACTGAGAGTCTGAGGGACAGTGTGTGAGAGAGAGAGTGTGATAACTGAGAGTCTGATACTGAGGGACAGTGTGTGTGAGAGAGAGAGTGTTATAACCGAGAGTCTGATACTGAGGGACAGTGTGTGTGAGAGAGAGAGTGTTATAACTGAGAGTCTGATACTGAGGGACAGTGTGTGTGAGAGAGTGTTATAGCTGAGAGTCTGATACTGAGGGACAGTGTGTGTGTGAGAGAGAGTGTTATAACTGAGAGTCTGATACTGAGGGACAGTGTGTGTGAGAGAGAGTGTTATAACTGAGAGTCTGATACTGAGGGACAGTGTGTGAGAGAGAGAGAGTGTTATAACTGAGAGTCTGATACTGAGGGACAGTGTGTGTGAGAGAGAGAGAGTGTTATAACTGAGAGTCTGATACTGAGGGACAGTGTGTGAGAGAGAGAGAGTGTTATAACTGAGAGTCTGATACTGAGGGACAGTGTGAGAGAGAGAGTGTTATAACTGAGAGTCTGATACTGAGGGTCAGTGTGAGAGAGAGAGTGTTATAACTGAGAGCCTGATACTGAGGGACAGTGTGAGAGAGTGTTATAACTGAGAGTCTGATACTGAGGGACAGTGTGAGAGAGTGTTATAACTGAGAGCCTGATACTGAGGGACAGTGTGTGAGAGAGTGTTATAACTGAGAGTCTGATACTGAGGGACAGTGTGTGTGAGAGAGAGAGTGTTATAACTGAGAGTCTGATACTGAGGGACAGTGTGTGAGAGAGAGAGTGGTATAACTGAGAGTCTGATACTGAGGGACAGTGTGTGTGAGAGAGAGTGTTAAAACTGAGAGTCTGATACTGAGGGTCAGTGTGTGTGACAGAGAGAGTGTTATAACTGAGAGTCTGATACTGAGGGCCAGTGTGTGTGAGAGAGAGAGTGTTATAACTGAGAGTCTGATACTGAGGGCCAGTGTGTGTGAGAGAGAGAGTGTTATAACTGAGAGTGTGATACTGAGGGACAGTGTGTGAGAGAGAGAGTGTTATAACTGAGAGTCTGATACTGAGGGACAGTGTGTGAGAGAGAGAGTGTTATAACTGAGAGTCTGATACTGAGGGCCAGTGTGTGTGAGAGAGAGAGTGTTATAACTGAGAGTCTGATACTGAGGGACAGTGTGTGAGAGAGAGAGTGTTATAACTGAGAGTCTGATACTGAGGGACAGTGTGTGAAAGAGTGTTATAACTGAGAGTCTGATACTGAGGGACAGTGTGTGAGAGAGAGAGTGTTATAACTGAGAGTCTGATACTGAGGGACAGTGTGTGAGAGAGAGAGTGTTATAACTGAGAGTCTGATACTGAGGGACAGTGTGTGAGAGAGAGAGTGTTATAACTGAGAGTCTGATACTGAGGGACAGTGTGTGTGAGAGAGAGTGTTATAACTGAGAGTCTGATACTGAGGGACAGTGTAACACAGAGAGAGAGTGTTATAACTGAGAGTCTGATACTGAGGGACAGTGTGTGAGAGAGATAGAGTGTTATAACTGAGAGTCTGATACTGAGGGACAGTGTGTGAGAGAGAGAGTGTTATAACTGAGAGTCTGATACTGAGGGACAGTGTGTGAGAGAGATAGAGTGTTATAACTGAGAGTCTGATACTGAGGGACAGTGTGAGAGAGAGAGTGTTATAACTGAGAGTCTGATACTGAGGGACAGTGTGTGAGAGAGAGAGTGTTATAGCTGAGAGTCTGATACTGAGGGACTGTGTGTGAGAAAGAGTGTTATAACTGAGAGTCTGATATTGAGGGACAGTGTGTGTGAGAGAGAGAGTGTTATAACTGAGAGTCTGATACTGAGGGACAGTGTGTGAGAGAGAGAGTGTTATAACGGAGAGTCTGATACTGAGGGACAGTGTGTGAGAGAGAGAGTGTTATAACTGAGAGTCTGATACTGAGGGACAGTGTGTGAGAGAGAGAGTGTTATAACTGAGAGTCTGATACTGAGGGACAGTGTGTGAGAGAGAGAGTGTTATAACTGAGAGTCTGATACTGAGGGACAGTGTGTGAGAGAGTGTTATAACTGAGAGTCTGATACTGAGGGCCAGTGTGTGTGAGAGAGAGAGTGTTATAACTGAGAGTCTGATACTGAGGGACAGTGTGTGTGAGAGAGAGTGTTATAACTGAGAGTCTGGTACTGAGGGACAGTGTGTGTGTGAGAGAGTGTTATAACTGAGAGTCTGATACTGAGGGACAGTGTGTGAGAGAGAGAGTGGTATAACTGAGAGTCTGATACTGAGGGACAGTGTGTGTGAGAGAGAGTGTTATAGCTGAGAGTCTGATCCTGAGGGACAGTGTGTGTGAGAGAGAGAGTGTTATAGCTGAGAGTCTGATCCTGAGGGACAGTGTGTGTGTGAGAGAGAGTGTTATAACTGAGAGTCTGATACTGAGGGACAGTGTGTGTGAGAGAGAGTGTTATAGCTGAGAGTCTGATCCTGAGGGACAGTGTGTGTGAGAGAGAGTGTTATAGCTGAGAGTCTGATCCTGAGGGACAGTGTGTGTGTGTGAGAGAGAGTGTTATAACTGAGAGTCTGATACTGAGGGACAGTGTGTGTGAGAGAGAGTGTTATAGCTGAGAGTCTGATCCTGAGGGACAGTGTGTGTGAGAGAGAGTGTTATAGCTGAGAGTCTGATCCTGAGGGACAATTCTTATACTCGATCCCCCGGCCAATGAAGGTAAGCATGCCGTATGCCTTCTTGACTGCCTTCTCTACCTGTGTTGCCCCTTTCAGTGACCTAACTGAAAGGTGCAGAAGTAACACAGTTGTTGTCATGGCTGACTTCAACTTCATAGAATTTACAGTGCAGAAGGAGGCCATTCGGCCCATCGAATCTGCACCGGCTCTGGGAAAGAGCATCCTACCCAAGTTCAACACCTCCACCCTATCCCCATAACCCACTACCCCATCCAACACTAAGGGCAATTTTGGACACTAAGGGCAATTTATCATGGCCAATCTACCTAACCTGCACATCTTTGGACTGTGGGAGGAAACCGGAGCACCCGGAGGAAGCCCACGTAGACACGGGGAGGATGTGCAGACTCCACACAGACAGTGATCCAAGCCGGAATCGAACCTGCGACCCTGGAGCTGTGAACCAATTGCGCTATCCACAATGCTACTGTGCTGCCCACTAATAGTGACTGGAACCTCCTCAATGCAAATGGTTTGGACGGAGCAGATTGTGTCAGGTGTGTACAGGAAGGATTCCTGACTCAATATGTAGATAGGCCGACTAGGGGGAGGCCATATTGGACTTGGTGCTCGGCAACGAGCCAGGCCAGGTGTCAGATGTCTCGATGGGAAAGCATTTCGGTGACAGTGACCACATCTCCTTGGTCTTTACCATAGTCATGGAGAGGGATAGGAACAGACAGTATGGGAAGGTATTTAATTGGGGGAGGGGAGATTATACTGCTATTAGACAGGTGCTGAGGAGCAAAAAGTGGGAACAATTGTTCTTGGGGGAAATGCACGACAGTAATGTGGGCATTGTTTAAGGAGCACTTGCTGCGAGTGCTGGATAGTTTTGTCCCACTGAGACGAGGAAGGAATGGTAAGGGGAAGGAGCCTCGGATGACAAGAGAAGTGGAGCTTCTAGTCAAGGGGAAGAAGGAAGCTTACATAAGGTTGAGGAAGCAAGGATCTGACTCGGCTCTAGAGGGTTACAAGGTCGCCAGGAAGGAACCCAAAAATGGACTGAGGAGAGCTAGAAGGGGGCATGAAAAAGCCCTGGCGGGAAGGATTAGGGAAAACCCCAAGGCGTTCTACACTTATGTGAGAAAGAGGGGGATGATCAGAGTGAGAGTAGGGCCGATCAGGGATAGTGGAGGGGACTTGTGCCTCGAGTCTGAGGAGATGGGGGAGGCCCTAAATGAATATTTTGCTTCAGTATTCACTAGAGAGAGGGACCTTGTTGCTCATGGGAACAGCGTGAACCAGGTTAATAGCTCTAACAGGTTGATATTAAGAAGGAGGATGTGCTGGAAATTTTGAAAAGCATCAGGATAGAGTCCCCTGAACCTGACGGGATAATACCCACAGTTACTACGGGTAGTGAGGGAGGAGATTGCTGTGCCATTGGCGATGATCTTTGCGTCCTCACTCTCCACTGGAGTAGTACCGGATGATTGGAGGGAGGCGAATGTTGTTCCCCTGTTCAAGAAAGGGAATAGGGAAATCCCTGGGAATTACAGACCAGTCAGTCTTACGTCTATGGTGAGCAAAATATTCGAAAGGATTCTGAGAGATAGGATTTATGATTATTTAGAAAAACATAGTTTGATTAAAGATAGTCAGCATGGCTTTGTGAGGGGCAGGTCATGCCTCACAAGCCTCATTGAATTCTATGAGGATGTGACGAGACACGTTGATGAAGGTCGGGCAGTGGATGTGGTATATATGGATTTCAGTAAAGCATTTAATAATAATAATCTTTTTATTGTCACAAGTAGGCTTACATTAACACTGAAATGAAGTTACTGTGAAAAGCCCCTAGTCGCCATATTCCGGCGCCTGTTCGGGTACATGTAGGGAGAATTCAGAATTCTCAGCCGGTACGGGAATTGAACCCGCACTGCTGGCTTTGTTCTGCATCACATCCCAGCTGTCTAGCCCACTGAGCTAAACCAGCCCCTCAACCCAGCATTTGATAAGGTTCCCCATGGTAGGCTCATTCAGAAAGTTAGGGGGCGTGGGATACAGGGAAATTTGGCTGTCTGGATACAGAATTGGCTGAAAGAAGACAGCTTGTGGTAGTGGATGGAAAGTATTCCGCCTGGAGGTCGGTGACCAGTGGTGTCCCACAGGGATCTGTTCTGGGACCTCTGCTCTTTGTGGTTTTTATAAATGACTTGGATGAGGAAGTGGAAGGGTGGGTTAGTAAGTTTGCTGATGACACGAAGGTTGGGGGAGTTGTAGATAGTGTCGAGGGTTGTTGCAGGTTACAACAGGACATTGACAGGATGCAGAGCTGGGCTGAGAAGTGGCAGATGGAGTTCAACCTCGATAAATGTGAAGTGATTCATTTTGGAAGGTCAAATTTGAATGCTGAATACAGGGTTAAAGGCAGGATTCTCGGAAGTGTGGAGGAACAGAGGGATCTTGGGGTTCACGTACATAGATCCCTCAAAGTTGCCACCCAGGTTGAAATGAAATGAAAAATGAAATGAAATGAAATAAATCGCTTGTTGTCACAAGTAGGCTTCAAATGAAGTTACTGTGAAAAGCCCCTAGTCGCCACATTCCAGCGCCTGTTCGGGGAGGCTGGTACAGGACTTGAACCGTGCTGCTGGCCTGCCTTGGTCTGCTTTCAATGCCAGCAATTTAGCCCAGTATGCTAAACCAGCCAGGTTGATAGGGTTGTTAGGAAGGCGTATGGTGTGTTGGCTTTCATTAACAGGGGGATTGAGTTTAAGAGCTGCGAGGTTTTGCTGCAGCTTTATAAAACCCTGGTTAGACCACACTTGGAATATTGTGTCCAGTTCTGGTCGCCTCATTATAGGAAGGATGTGGATGCTTTGGAGAGGGTACAGAGGAGATTTACCAGGATGCTGCCTGGACTGGAGGGCATGTCTTATGAAGAAAGGTTGAGGGAGCTGGGGCTTTTCTCACTGGAGCGAAGAAGGAAGAGAGGTGACTTGATAGAGGTGTACAAGGTGATGGGAGGCATGGATAGAGTGGATAGCCAGAGACTTTTCCCCAGGGTGGAAATGGCTGTCATGAAGGGACAGAATGAGGTGATTGGAGGAAGGTATAGGGGAGATGTCAGAGGTCGGTTCTTTACACAGAGAGTGGTGGGTGTGTGGAATGCACTGCCAGCAGAGGTGGTGGAGTCAGAGTCATTGGGGACATTTAAGCGACTCTTAGACAGGCACATGGACAGCAGTAAATTGAAGGGATGTAGGTTAGGTTGGTCTTAGATTAGGATAAATGGTTGGCACAACATTGTGGGCTGAAGGGCCTGTAGTGTTCGATGTTCTAAACAGAAACTCTTTCAAAATACCCACAAAATATCTGAAGTTTGATCATTGGGAATTGGAGCTGATGAATCCACCCGCTCTCTGAAAATCCTGGGTTCGGTTGGCGTCGAGGACCCCACGGCACAAGGGAAGAGGGTTCTCCTGTATCCTGGCCGACATTCCAAGTGATCTACCCAAAGACTGTTGCTGAGATCGTGCCGCTGACAGCTGACCGCCACATTAGTCGACACCATGTGACTGAGAATGTGGGGAGGTCAGGCATCGTCTGAAACGCAAGCTTGGCTTTGTTCTAACTTTTGCCATGTTTCCCTCAGGTTCAGAAACTGAAGTCGCTCTTTCACAAAAAGCCGAAGGAACCCAGCGCGGAGGAGATCCTGCCTCAGCAGCTGAATGCTGAGATTGTGAATACTGGAGGGGGCGTGCTCTATTACTATTACGAGGAAGACGATGACGAGGAAGAGGAGGAGAATGAGCTGCCTCCCCCGGAGCCCCCTCGACCTGTTAATGACAAACCCCACAAGTTGAAAGACCACTACTTCAAGAAGCCAAAGTTCTGTGATGTTTGTGCACGGATGATTGTCCGTAAGTTTTTAGTCTAATGGTTATAGATTAAATAAGGGGATGTTGAGAGGCTCCGATTATTTTATTTTTGAAAGAAATTTAGAGTATTCATTTTTCCAATTAAGGGGCAATTTAGCGTGGCCAATCCACCTACCCTGCACATCTTTGGGTTGTGGGGGCGAAACCCACGCAGACAAGAGGAGAACGTGCAAACTCCACACGGACAGTGACCCAGAGCCGGGATCGAACCTGGGACCTCGGCGCCGTGAGGCACCCGTGCCAACCACTGTGCCACCGTGCCGCCCGGAAAGGCTCCGATTATTGACCAAACTAAAGTTTGAGCGCTATCGCCAGCCCCATCTAAGCTGCACATCTTTGTGACTGTGGGAGGAAACCGGAGCGCAGACACGGGGCAGCACGGTAGCATTGTGGATAGCACAATCGCTTCACGGCTCCAGGGTCCCAGGTTCGATTCCCGGCTGGGTCACTGTCTGTGCGGAGTCTGCACGTTCTCCCCGTGTCTGCATGGGTTTCCTCCGGGTGCTCCGGTTTCCTCCCACAGTCCAAAGATGTGCAGGTTAGGTGGATTGGCCATGATAAATTGCCCTTAGTGTCCAAAATTGCCCTTAGTGTTGGGTGGGGTTACTGGGATATGGGGATAGGGTGGAGGTGTTGACCTTGGGTAGGGTGCTCTTTACAAGAGCCAGTGCAGACACAATGGGCTGAATGGCCTCGTTCTGCACTGTAAATTCTATGATTAACTAATTCTATGACTCCGCATAGACAGTGACCCAGAGCCGGGAATCGAACCTGGGTCCCTGGCGCGGGTGAGGCAGCAGTGCCAACCACCGTGCCACCGACGTTCAGTGTCTGTTGAAACGATCTCGCTGTTCGGTAGTAAGTGCCCTGTGTTCATTGCTGACCCCTTTTTGCCTTCCAGTGAACAACAAGTTTGGGTTGAGGTGTAAAAACTGCAAAACCAACATCCACCATCACTGCCAGTCGTACGTGGAGTTTCAGCGATGCTTCGGCAAGATTGTAAGTCGCTCGTCAACGTCTGATCGGCGGTGACGCAAATTTCAGCCTGTGCTCGCTTTCTGTACCTCCTTCCGATGATTGTTCCACCCGCCTTTTGCTCTCCAGCTGCGAGAGTAACCGTTTGTGCCAATGCCTCTGTAACTCTCCATTTCCTTTGAATGCAGCCCCCTGGTTTTCGCCGTGCCTACAGCTCTCCCTTATACAGTAACCAGCAGTTTGCCTGCATCAAGGAGCTCCTGCCTTTCTGTGAGTGAGACATTGAAATCATTTGGCGTTCTGCTGCTCGTGGGGCCTCCAGACTTGTGGACTAGAAAAGAGATCCCGCGTCACTTTAGCATAATTTTGAATTGGCATTTTACCACCAAGTGATCCACATTGATGAGGGAGTTTAGCAATGGGGGGGGGGAAGGAATGCATCCCAAAGAAAACGGCTCGGGATTCTCTGGGCAGTTGGGATTTTCAGTTCCCGATGGCAATGCACCGCCATCCGTTGCTTTTCCGGCAGTGTGGGGTGACTTCAATGGGAGATCCCATTGACAAGCGGGCGGGAAGATAGAATCCATTAATCTGTCGCTGCACTCTCTGACATTGAATGCAGTTCCTTAAGTACCACAGCCCTGGCTCCACCTCTAAGCAGAGCACCAGCACCACTTGGCATTGTCTCAGCCTTCAGGTCACTCAATACCCTCACGTGCCTTTCCTTCACTGCAGCCGTGCCAAAATCCTGGAACTTTTCCTTTATTAGTTTATAGGATGTGGGGGTCGCTGGTTGAGCCCAGCATTTATTGCCCATCCCTAATTGCCCCTTGAGACGGTGGGGGTGAGCTGCCTTCTTGAACCGCTGCAGTCCATGTGGTGTGGGTATACCCACTGTGCTGTTAGGGAGGGAGTTCCAGGATGTTGCCCCAGCGACAGTGAAGGAACGGCCGATATATTTCCCAGTCAGGATGGTGAGTGACTTGGAGGGGAACCTCCAGGTGGTGGGGTTCCCAGGTATCTGCTGCCCTTATCCTTCTAGATGGTAGAGGCTGTGGGTTTGGAAGGAGCTGCCTAAGGAGCCCTGGTGAGTCGCTGCAGTGCATCTTGTAGATGGTACACACGGCTGTCACTGTGCGTCGGTGGTGGAGGGAGTGAATGTTTGTGGATGGGGAGCCAATCAAGTGAGCTACCTTGTCCTGGATGGTGTTGAGCTTCTTGAGTGTTGTTGGAGCCGCACTCATCCAGGCAAGTGGAGAGTATTCCATCTCACTCCTGACTTGTGCCTTGTAGATGGTGGACAGGCTTTGGGGGGTCAGGAGGTGAGTTACTCTCCACAGGATTCCCAGCCTCTGCCCTGCCCTGGTAGCCACAGTATTAATGTGGCTGGGTCCAGTTCAGTTTCTGGTCAATGGTAACCCCCAGGATGTTGAAGTGGGGGATTCAGCGATGGTAATGCCTTTGAATGTCAAGGGGCGATGGTTAAGGGGCAGCACAGTGGTTAGCACTGCTGCCTCACGGCGCCGAGGTCCCAGGTTCAATCCCGGCTCTGGGTCACTGTCTGTGTGGAGTTTGCACATTCTCCCCGTGTCTGCGCGGGTTTCACCCCCACAACCCAAAGATGTGCAGGGTAGGTGGATTGGCCACACTAAATTGCCCCTTCATTGGAAAAAATGAATTGGGTACCCTAAATTTTTTTTTTAAAAAAGGGCGGTGGTTAGACCCTCTCTTGTGGGGGATGGTCATTGCCTGGCACTTCTGTGGTGCGAATGTAACTTGCCACTTGTCAGCCCAGCCTGGATATTGTCCAGGTCTTGCTGCATTTGGACATGGACTGCTTCATTATCTGAGGAGTCGTGAATGGAGCTGAACATTGTGCAGTCATCCGCAAACATCCCAACTTCTGACCTTATGATGGAAGGGAGGTCATTGATGAAGCAGCTGAAGATGGTTGGGGACTAGGACACTACCCTGAGGAACTCCTGCAGTGATGTCCTGGAGCTGAGATGATTGACCTCCAACCACCACATCCATCTTCCTTTGTGCCGGGTATGACTCCAGCCAGCGGAGGGAGGCAGTGGACTAGCAATCCAGAGACCCAGGTGATGGTCTGGGTACCTGGATTCGAATCCCACCACGGCAGATGATGGATCTTAAACTCAATAAAATATCCGGAATTAAAAGTCTAATGATGGCCATGAAACCAGTGTCGATTGTTGTAAAAACTATCTGGTTCAAGAATGTCCTTTCGGGAAGGAAATCTGCCGTCCTTACCCGGTCTGGCCCACGTGGTACTCCAGACCCACAGCAATGTGGTTGACGCTTAAATGAGGGGGCCAGTGATAGGTGGAGATAGACAAAGATGTCGTGGATCGAATTCTGAGCCTGAAGATGTTTGCCGGGACCATGTTAGTCATTTTTGCGAGACTCACTGGAAAGCTCAGAGAAGAGGAGTCGACGCTCTTTGACCCCGGCTTTCTGCCAGCTGGTGGCATTGCCGGCTGAACCCTGGGTAACCTTTCACATCGGTAAGCAGGAATGAAGAGATGGCGCACGTTCAAACTTCATTCCAACTAACTGCTTCGTATCCCTGTCACCCATTTCTGAGGCAGAAATTCTGGAGGCAGAATTGGCGGCCATCTGCTGATTCAATCAGTCTCCTTCACTCCTTGGTTTCCCCCAAGAGGCCAAAGATGTGCTGGATCTGGGACTAGGCCCCTCATTATATTGACTAGCAGAAAGTGGCAATTGGTGGGTTCGACAGGGATTGCTGCTGGGACCACTGTTTACATAAAGAGATCACAAAATCCAGAGGAATAGAAAATACCCCAGAGTAGTTAGCCTATTATAGAACCACGGTAAGACCGTGCACAGTTCCAGTCTCCATAGTCCTCAGTTAGACCACACTGGGAGCACCATGCACAGTTCCAGTCCCCGTATCCCTCAGTAAGACCACACTTGGAGCACCGTGCACAGTTCCAGTCTCCATATCTCTTGGTTAGACCCACACTTGGAGCATTGTGCACAGTTCCAGTCTCTATACACCTCAGTTAGACCACACTGGGAGCACCGTGCACAGTTCCAGTCCCCGTATCCCTCAGTAAGACCACACTTGGAGCACCGTGCACAGTTCCAGTCTCCATATCTCTTGGTTAGACCCACACTTGGAGCATTGTGCACAGTTCCAGTCTCTATACACCTCAGTTAGACCACACTTGGAGCACCGTGCACAGTTCCAGTCTTCATATCCCTCAGTTAGACCACACTTGGAGCACCGTGCACAGTTCCAGTCTCCATAGTCCTCAGTTAGACCCACACTTGGAGCACCGTGCACAGTTCCAGTCTCCATATCCCTCAGTTAGACCCACACTTGGAGCACCGTGCACAGTTCCAGTCTCCATATCCCTCAGTTAGACCACACTTGGAGCACCGTGCACAGTTCCAGTCTCCATAGTCCTCAGTTAGACCCACACTTGGAGCACCGTGCACAGTTCCAGTCTCCATATCCCTCAGTTAGACCACATTTGGAGCACCGTGCACAGTTCCAGTCACCATAGCCCTCGGTTAGACCACAGTTGGAGCACCGTGCACAGTTGCAGTCTTTATACACCTCAGTTAGACCACACTTGGGAGCACCGTGCACAGTTCCAGTCTCCATATCCCTCGGTTAGACCCACACTGGGAGCACCGTGCACAGTTCCAGTCTCCGTATCCCTCAGTAAGACCACACTTGGAGCACCGTGCACAGTTCCAGTCTCTATATACCTCAGTTAGATCACACTTGGAGCACCGTGCACAGTTCCAGTCTCCATATCTCTTGGTTAGACCCACACTTGGAGCATTGTGCACAGTTCCAGTCTCCATATCTCTCGGTTAGACCCACACTTGGAGCACCGTGCACAGTTCCAGTCTCCATATCCCTTGTTTAGATGCACACTTGGAGTACCGTGCACAGTTCCAGTCTCCATATCCCTCAGTTAGACCACACTTGGAGCACCGTGCACAGTTCCAATCTCGATATCCCTCAGTTAGACCACACTGGGAGCACCGTGTACAGTTCCAGTCTCCGTATCCCTTGGTCAGACCACACTGGGAGCACTGGGCACAGTTCCAGTCTCCATATCCCTCGGTTAGATCACAGTGGGAGCACTGGGCACAGTTCCAGTCTCCATATCCCTCAGTTAGACCACACTTGGAGCACCGTGCACAGTTCCAGTCTCCATAGTCCTCAGTTAGACCCACACTTGGAGCACCGTGCACAGTTCCAGTCTCCATAGTCCTCAGTTAGACCCACACTTGGAGCACCGTGCACAGTTCCAGTCTCCATATCCCTCAGTTAGACCACATTTGGAGCACCGTGCACAGTTCCAGTCACCATAGCCCTCAGTTAGACCACACTGGGAGCACCGTGCACAGTTCCAGTCTCTATATACCTCAGTTAGACCACACTTGGAGCACCGTGCACAGTTCCAATGTCGATATCCCTCAGTTAGACCACACTTGGAGCACCGTGCACAGTTGCAGTCTTTATACACCTCAGTTAGACCACACTTGGAGCACCGTGCACAGTTGCAGTCTTTATACACCTCAGTTAGACCACATTTGGAGCACCGTGCACAGTTCCAGTCTCCATAGCCCTCGGTTAGACCACATTTGGAGCACTGTGCACAGTTCCAGTCTCCATATCCTTCAGTTAGACCACACTTGGAGCATTGTGCACAGTTCCAGTCTCCATATCCTTCAGTTAGACCACACTTGGAGCACCGTGCACAGTTCCAGTCTCCATATCCTTCAGTTAGACCACACTTGGAGCACCGTGCACAGTTCCAGTCTCCATATCCCTCGGTTAGACCCACACTGGGAGCACCGTGCACAGTTCCAGTCTCCGTATCCCTCAGTAAGACCACACTTGGAGCACCGTGCACAGTTCCAGTCTCTATATACCTCAGTTAGATCACACTTGGAGCACCGTGCACAGTTCCAGTCTCTATATACCTCAGTTAGATCACACTTGGAGCACCGTGCACAGTTCCAGTCTCCGTATCCCTCAGTAAGACCACACTTGGAGCACCGTGCACAGTTCCAGTCTCTATATACCTCAGTTAGATCACACTTGGAGCACCGTGCACAGTTCCAGTCTCCATATCTCTTGGTTAGACCCACACTTGGAGCATTGTGCACAGTTCCAGTCTCCATATCTCTCGGTTAGACCCACACTTGGAGCACCGTGCACAGTTCCAGTCTCCATATCCCTTGTTTAGATGCACACTTGGAGTACCGTGCACAGTTCCAGTCTCCATATCCCTCAGTTAGACCACACTTGGAGCACCGTGCACAGTTCCAATCTCGATATCCCTCAGTTAGACCACACTGGGAGCACCGTGCACAGTTCCAGTCTCCGTATCCCTTGGTCAGACCACACTGGGAGCACTGGGCACAGTTCCAGTCTCCGTATCCCTTGGTCAGACCACACTGGGAGCACTGGGCACAGTGCCAGTCTCCATATCCCTCGGTTAGATCACAGTGGGAGCACTGGGCACAGTTCCAGTCTCCATATCTCTCGGTTAGACCACACTTGGAGCACCGTGCACAGTTCCGGTCTCCATAGCCCTTGGTTAGACCACACATGGAGCACCGTGCAAAGTTCCAGTCTCCATAGCCCTCAGTTAGACCACACTTGGAGCACCGTGCACAGTTCCAGTCTCCATATCCCTCAGTTAGACCACACTTGGAGCACCGTGCACAGTTCCAGTCTCCATAGCCCTCAGTTAGACCACACTGGGAGCACCGTGCACAGTTCCAGTCTCCATATCCCTCAGTTAGACCACACTGGGAGCACCGTGCACAGTTCCAGTCTCCATATCCCTCGGTTAGACCCAGACTTGGAGCACCGTGCACAGTTCCAGTCTCCATATCCCTCAGTTAAACCACACTTGGAGCACCGTGCACAGTTCCAGTCTCCATATCCCTCAGTTAGACCACACTGGGAGCACCGTGCACAGTTCCAGTCTCCATAGCCCTCAGTTAGACCACATTTGGAGCACCATGCACAGTTCCAGTCTCCATAGCCCTCAGTTAGACCACACTGGGAGCACCGTGCACAGTTCCAGTCTCCATAGTCCTCAGTTAGACCACACTGGGAGCACCGTGCACAGTTCCAGTCTCCATAGTCCTCAGTTAGACCACACTGGGAGCACCGTGCACAGTTCCAGTCTCCATATCCCTCATTTAGACCACACTGGGAGCACCGTGCACAGTTCCAATCTCGATATCCCTCAGTTATACCATACTTGGAGCATCATGCACAGTTGCAGTCTTTATACACCTCGGTTAGACCCACACTTGGAGCACCGTGCACAGTTCCGATCTCCATAGCCCTCGGTTAGACCCACACTTTTGAGAATTGTGCACAGTTGTGGTCTCTGTATTGCACCAGGGTTATAGGAAGTTGAAGATTTCCTGGAATGATTTGGGCAGCACAGTAGCACAAGTGGCTAGCACTGTAGCTTCACAGCGCCAGGGTCCCAGGTTCGATTCCCCGCTGGGTCACTGTCTGTGCGGAGTCTGCACGTTCTCCCCGTGTCTGCGTGGGTTTCCTCTGGGTGCTCCGGTTTCCTCCCACAGTCCAAAGACGTGCAGGTTAGGTGGATTGGCCATGATAAATTGTCCCTTAGTGACCAAAATAGCTTCAAAGGGGCTATTGGGTTACGGGGATAGGGTGGAAGTGAGGGCTTAAGTGGGTCGGTGCAGACTCGATGGGCCGAATGGCCTCCATCTGCACTGTATGTTCTATGATACCAGCATTGAGAGGATGTTATCCTTCAGGAAGAGGTGAGCAGGTTGGAGTTACAAAAGAGAGGACCCGATCGTGATTTTAACGTACGGTTCAATGTATTGTTGAAGATTCAAAGTTAAAAGAATTCTTAACCTCCTGAGTACTGGCCGTTTCATTTCTAACACGACTATTGTGCTGCATTCATTGATAACCGGCAGCGTCCATTCCCTATGCATGCTGGATATTGACAATTTGACTGCAAATCCAACCAGGAATTCCTTCTCCTGACCGGGATTGGACTACTCAAGGGTGAATAGGGTAGATATATTTACAGGGGGGGACTCTGGATGGAGGGGGAGCAGAATGGGGGGGTGGATGGATGTTGGAGAGGAAGTGGAACAAGGCTCATTTGGAGCTTAAGTGCTGGCACTGGCCTGTGGGGCAGAATGGCCACGATCAGAGGGAATGGCGGAGCAGGCTCGAAGGGCCGAATGGCCTCCCTCGGGCTGCTGTTTCCTTTCTGCTGGGCTGTAAGGACTTTTGCCGCAAGTGCTGATTTGTGTTTCCCTTCCTTCTGTGCAGCTGTTGCGAATCGCTCGGACCCGGTCTATGAGACGCTGAGGACTGGGGTTGTCATGGCAAACCGGGAGAGGAAGAAGAACTCGGAGGACAAGAAAAATGTAAGTGGCCGACCCCTGACGCTGTGAGGGTGGGCGGGGGTGGGAGGGAGGGAAGGGCTGAAATTGCACTCCCCGGCACCCGCAGCCCCGATACAAGCCGGGAGTAGAAGGAACGGGAAAAGGAGGAGTTGGGATGGCGTGGGGGGCAGGGCTGGGGGAGGAGGGGGGTGAGAGGCGGGCGGGGGGGGGGGGGGGCAGAAGGCAACTGTGCTGGACCTTGGAGCGAGCTGATGGTGTATTCTCTGAGGCTAGGAGTTTGCGCCATTGAGACAACATTCATGGGAAGCCCTATGAGAAGCCATGGAGCAGGAACTGACCTCGCGGCAAGCGGTCACTGGAAATAGTGGACAATACGCTCCTGCGTGGCGGAGTTTGTTCAGCTTGTTGGTTGGTCTCTGTTGGCACTCACCAACGGGCCAAATGTGGACCTGGAGACCATCTCTGGAAGTCCGTGCAGCGCAGTGAGTTGGCGCCCCTGCCTCTGAGTCAGACGCTCCGGGTTCGAATCCCGCTCCAGGTGCTGGTGGTCCAGGCCATAACACAGCCAAAAGAGACCCGACATCCTTCCAGCACACAGCGATGGCAGGCGGGAAGAGTGGGAGCAACTCCTGGTCATCCATGTGACGGAACGAAGATCGGAGCCACTACCCTGACTATCCACAGCTCCACACTGCAACATGTTTGTTGCCACAGCAACCTGGCCTCCCCACGTGACCTGTAACGCGGCAGCCCCTCTCCACATTTACACGGGAGTGGAGAGGCTTACTATTGATGGGGGGGGGGGGGGGGGGATCCAGAACCAGGGCTCGCAGTCTGAGGATCCGGGGTGGACCATTAAGACTGAGATGTGGAGAAATCTCTTCACCCACAGAGAGGTCGGCCTGTGGATTCTGAAGGAGTTGAGGCTAAAACTGTGGGGGGGGGGGGGGGGGGGGGGGGATTCAGGCTAAAACTATTGGGGGGGGGTATTCTCCGCCCCCTCAGCCCTGTTTTCCGGTGCGGCACCCCCCCCCCCAGTCGGCAGCGGGATTCTCTGTCCTGGCAGCTGGCCAGTGGGGTTTCCCAAGTCAAAGAAGGCAACCAAGTCACTGAGGTATAACCTAAATCACCCAATGATCTGCTTTTAGTAAGCAGCAGGGGAGGGCCCAACGGCGGCCTAGGCCTCACTGCGGCCATTTCTTACCAAGCTGCCTGCTCCCAGAATCCATCATCATTCGTCAACTCGAAAGACTCTGCCTTCCCTGCAATCGCAGGCAGTTCAGTATTTGCAGGTTAAAGGCAGACCAGACAGAACCCATTCAGTCCAGTCAGCAGAAGCCATCCTATATCCAAACCTCGTCAAACCCCAGCAACAGCAGCAGGACCAAGATTCAGCCTCCAATGCTCAAACAGCCGTCGGTATGCCGAGGTGGATCATAGAATTTACAGAATGACAGAAGGAGGCCATTCAGCCCATAGAGTCTGCACTGGCCCTTGGAAAGAGCACCCTACTTAAACCCATGCCTCCACCCTATCCCCGTAACCCCACCTAACCTTTTTTGGACACTAAGGGACAATTTAACATGGCCAATCCACCTAACCTGTACATCTTTGGACACTAAGGGACAATTTAACATGGCCAATCCACCTAACCTGCACATCTTTGGACACTAAGGGACAATTTAACATGGCCAATCCACCTAACCTGCACATCTTTGGACACTAAGGGACAATTTAGCATGGCCAATCCACCTAACCTGCACATCTTTGGACACTAAGGGACAATTTAACATGGCCAATCCACCTAACCTGCACATCTTTGGACACTAAGGGACAATTTAACATGGCCAATCCACCTAACCTGTACATCTTTGGACACTAAGGGACAATTTAGCATGGCCAATTCACCTAACCGGTACATCTTTGGACACTAAGGGACAATTTAACATGGCCAATCCACCTAACCTGCACATCTTTGGACACTAAAGGGACAATTTAACATAGTCAATCCACCTAACCTGTACATCTTTGGACACTAAGGGACAATTTATCATGGCCAGTCCACCTAACCTGCACATCTTTGGTCACTAAGGGACAATTTATCACGGCAAATCCACCTAACCTGTACATCTTTGGACTGTGGGAGGAAACCGGAGCACCCGGAGGAAACCCACGCAGACACGGGGAGAACGTGCAGACTCGACACAGACAGTGACACAGCCGGGAATCGAACCTGGGACCCTGAAGCTGTGAAGCAACTGTGCTAACCACTATGCTACCGTGCTGCCTGAGGGCCGCCCTGCGTTGGGTTATTAGTGAGTCGCTGCATGTCGCACCACTTTCTCGTTCACAGCTCGGGGGAAGCGGATGCGCAGGAAGAAGTTGAAGGTGAGCTAGAAGAAATGGGAATACGTGTGGACGCACCATCATCCCTCAGTCTTCCCATCCTTAACTAGAAACCATTTCACTCCACAAGTCATTGCCCCTATCATAAGAATCCATAGAATCTCTACAGTGCAGAAGGAGGCCATTCAGCCCATCGAGTCTGCACCGACCCTCTGAAAGAGCACACTACCTGGGCCCAATCCCCTGCTCTATCCCTGTAACCCCACCAAACCTTTTGGACACTAAGGGGTAATTTAACATGGCCAATCTATCTAATCTTTGGACCGTGCGAGGAAACTGGAGCACCCGGAGGAAACCCACGCAGACACTGGGAGAACGTGCAAACTCCACACAGACAGTCACCCTCGGTCGGAATTGAACCTGGGACCCTGGCGCTGGCAGCAGTGCTAACCCCTGTGCCACCCAGGATTACATTCCCCTTACAGACCAATAATATATATGACAAACATCCAGTATTGCACATCGAGGACTGCACGGCTAGACTCTGATTAGAGCATTATAGGCCAGTGTTCTTCAAACTTTTTTTCCGGGGACCCATTTTTACCAACCGGCCGACCTTCGGGAACCAACCCAGCCGACCTTCGCGACCCGCGCGGCCCACGCCGGCCGACCTTTGCGACCCGCGCGGCCCACGCCGTCCGACCTTCGGGACCCACGCCGGCCGACCTTCACGACCCACGCTGGCCGACCTTCGCGACCCAACCCAGCCGACCTTCGCGACCCACGCCGGCCGACCTTCACGACCCATGCCGGCCGACCTTCGCGACCCACGCTGACCGACCTTCGCGACCCACGCCGGCCGACCTTCACGACCCACGCCGGCCAACCTTCACGACCCACGCCGGCCGACCTTCGCGACCCACGCCAGCCGACCTTCGCGACCCACGCCGGCCGACCTTCATGACCCACGCCGGCCGACCTTCACGACCCACGCCGGCCGACCTTCGCGACCCACGCCAGCCGACCTTCGCGACCCACGCCGGCCGACCTTCACGACCCACGCCGGCCGACCTTCACGACCCACGCCGGCCAACCTTCATGACCCACGCCGGCCGACCTTCGCGACCCACGCCGACCGACCTTTGCGACCCACGCCGACCGACCTTCGCAACCCATGCCGGCCGACCTTCGCGACCCACGCCGGCCGACCTTCGCGACCCACACAGGCCGACCTTCGCGACCCACGCCGGCCGACCTTCGCGACCCGCGCGGCCCACGCCGTCCGACCTTCGCGACCCACTATTTTCTCTTACCTTGTTTGCTGCTGACAAAAATGGAGGAAATGGTTTTGGGTCCCTTTGGCCCTCGTACACGCTCCTCCAATGGAACCTGTTGGATGAAGGTGAAGCCTTCCGGTGTCGGAAAGTAGGGAGTCTCCATCTGTCCAAAGTTCGGCATTTTTTTCCTGTAAAGTTTTATCAAATTAATCCCCCCCCCCGAACTTGTAAAACAAATAAAATGAATAAAATAAATGAATAAAAACCACTACAGAACTTGTGAAACAAAAAGCTGCAACCGTTTAACAAAAACTTTGGCCGCACTGCGCATGCCTGCCTGATGATCGTGTGCGCATGCGCAATGCGGCCAAATTTGTTTTTAACATGGTCGCGGCCGCTTGCAGCCGGCATTATGAAAAGCCGGCTGCTGCGCGGGGATTTCCGCGATCGGGAGCGCCGCGGACAATGGCTCCGCGACCCACCCGATACCCACCCGCGACCCACCCGCGGGTCGCGCCCCTGACTTTGAAGAACACTGTTACAGGCAACCACATTATTGGAGTTCTCTTGAATTGCTCTCATCTATGTATACTTTACTGTATTCCTTATGTATTCCTATTAGCCAGTTTAGCTCAGTTGGCTGGACAGCTGGTTTGTGATGTTCACAGTGAGGCCAGCAGCGTGGGTTCGATTCCCAGACCGGCTGAGGCTATTCTGCCCCTCGCCTGAGGTGTGGTGACCCTCAGGTTACATCGCCACCAGCCTCTGGGACTGTGGCGACTTTGCCCCTTGTGTGGTCTACCTTCTTATTGCCTGGCGCTTCAAACAACCTGATCATGTTGCCTGTGGGGAGTGTGATTCTTGAGTCTCTCAGCTTCAGCGGGTGAACTGAGTGGCAGGGGTAACACGCTGTTCTGAGGGATAAGTCCCCCTCCTCGTCGCTGCTTTCTGTGGGCGCGTTCGTCCTCATTCATTCTGGGGACGTGGGCGATGTGGGCACGCCCGTTTGATTGCCCGGCCCTCGTTGCTTGGAGGGGGTGATCGCTGGGTCACTTTGGAGGAGTCCACCACTTGGATGAGATTGGAATCACATGCCACCCAGAGCGGGTAATGCGTCCTTCTGTGAAGGACAGCCACCATCCAGATGGGATCTCACAGCAGTCCAACATTTCCTGGTCACTTTCATTGATCCAGTTTTTAATCAATAGACCTTTTTTCAATTTCTTCTGTTATTCATTCATGAGACGTGGGTGTCGCAGGCTGTGCCAGCATTTATTGCCCATCCCTAATTGCCCTCAAGGGGCAGTTAAGAGTCGACCACATTGTTGTGGGTCTGGAGTCACATGTGGGCCAGACTGGGTAAGGACAGCAGATTTCCTTCCCTAAAGAACATTCGTGAACCAGATGGGTTTTTATAACAATCGACAATGGTTTCATGGTCATTATTAGATTTTTAATTCCAGATTTTTATTGAATTTAAATTTCACCATTTTTATTCATGAAGGCCCCACCTCCTCAACCTTGTGGCGGTGACCCTGAGGTTAAACCACCGCCAGTCAGCTCTCCCCCTCAAAGGGGGGAAAGCCACCCACGGAGAGTTCATTTTGCCTGATTGTGGTATCGATAACCTCACGCCGAGAGGTCCAACCCCCAGCCGGCTGCCTGAATTTGTGGCGATATTTATGGTGCAGTTATAGTGATAGTAAGAGCCCCCCTCGCTGTGTTAAGGGGCTACACCATGTTCCGGGGGGGGGGGGGGGGGGGCTGCTGTTCTGTGATGTGGTGAATCATGGCTGCGGGGGGGGGTAGTGAGCTCCTCCACTAGGCACTTCACAAACATTGTGAACGCCACCTGTGAATTCACAGCGCTCACAAACTAGTCTTTTCTCGGCAGGCAAGGGCAATTAGGGATGGGCAATCAGTTGTGGCCTAGCCAGGGACGTCCGTAGCATGTGAACTGGAACTGGCTGCCTATTGGCTGTAATCACCTGCATTGCCTCCTCAGCAGCTGGACTTTACGAGCCACTGTTTAGCGGGCTGGAAGACGAAGATGGATGGCGGCGGCGGGGGGGGGGGGGGGGGGGGGGGGGGGGGGGGAAGGGGAGGGGGGGTGGGTTTGTGAGGGGGAACGCTGGGAAAATCACAGGGAACCGCGTCAAGGCGTTGTGCCGATGTCGGGGACTGGAATCAGACGCACTGTACCGTCTCGAGGAGACCAGAAGTCACTTTTCCATCAATAAGGACCCAGTTAGGGGCCTATCCCAAACACTGTAATTTATTTCTATAAATTTAGAGTGCCCAATTCATTTTTTCCCAATTAAGGGACAATTTAGCGTGGCCAATCTACCTACCCTGCACATCTTTGGGTTGTGGGGGTGAGACCCACGCAGACACAGGGAGAATGTGCAAACTCCACACGGACAGTGACCCAGGGCCGGGATTGAACCTGGGACCTCAGCGCCGTGAGGCAGCAATGCTAACCACTGCGCCACCGTGCCACCCTCCCAAACACTGTAATGACCTCTTCAAGAAACTCTTGTTATAGCATCATAGAATTTACAGTGCAGAAGGAGGCCATTCAGCCCATCATGTCGGCACTGGCCCTTGGAAAATGCGCACTACTTAAGCCTCACACCTCCATCCTATCCCTGTAACCCAGTAACCCCACCTAACCTTTATGGACACGGAAGGGGCAATTGATCATGGCCAATCCACCCAACCTGAACGTCATTCCACGGACTGACTCCACGCTCTGCGAGCGGAGTCTTTCGGGACTTGTGGGAGGAAACCGGAGCGCCCGGAGGAAACCCACGCAGACACGGGGAGAACGTGCAGACTCCGCACAGACAGTGACCCAAGCAGGGAATCGAACCTGGGACCCTGGCGCTGTGCTAACCACTGTGCTGCTGTGCTGCCCTCACACATCCTCAGCCTCTGCAGCAAGAATGCCCGAGGGGTGGAGTTTTTCTGTGCGCTGTGCAAAGTGCGGTGGAAAGCCAATGGCGGGATGCTAATGAGTCGACCTCCCGAAACGCGACGCTTCGTGGAAACTGCACGCGCAAAGTGCCGGCAAGTGTGGCAGGAGCGCAATTTCAGCCCCCCCCCCACCTTGCAGGGTATGCAGATTGAATGCACTGGGTAACTCTGTAACTCTTTCCTGTGATTTGCAGCCTGCGCAAATGGTTGATGAAGAACTTGATATTGGCAAGCCTGGGGAAGAACACGGGGCAGGAGGTAGGTCTGGGTTGAAATACTCTGTAAACAAAAAAAACAAAAAACCAGAAACTTTTTGCAAGTTGGTGAATAAGAGTCCTTTGTTTAAGAGAGACAGCATGTGCTGCATTGAGAACAATAGAGAGACTGCCACAGCGAGGGGAGTCGATGCATTAGTGGTGGAGTAAGCCTAACTAACTCACCTTCAGGGTAACGAGAGTCTAGGCCCATTTAGCTGGGGAGCAGTCAGAGGCCCCACACAGACCATTGTCGTGTCATCTGACACTTCGAAAAACTGTTGAGACAAACTGAGAGTTGCCAGAGTTGGTTGATAGTGTTGGAGCATCTTCAAAGCAGGAGACGAGTTTAATTATCTTTACGTCTCCTCATTTTTCCACAATGAACAGGTTTTCCGATCCTTTCCGGCTCTTGGGCCTCGCTTGGAATGTGGTCCGAGACGTTCATTTTCACTGCCTCCGAGTCTCCTCCCGGAGCAACCTCACAAATAACAGTGGGTTTTTTGATTTTTGCAGGTGGAGAGACTACGGAGAAAAAGGACAAGAATAATCCGGATGAGGCAAAGGTAACTGTGTTTCTCTGTCCGAATATGCCCAGTTGGACTGCAAACACAAGGGAAGGCGGGAAATGGCGAAAGGATATGTAAAGTTATGCATGAATGTTCACAAGTCACTGGTCAGGCTGGGGTATCTTGTGGAGTCCTGGGCACCACACTTTCAGAAAGCGTGGCAGGAGTGCCCACAAGAGATTTGCCAGCACGATGCCAGGCTGGGATTGATACCCTGAGAGCACAGAAGGATAAGGGGAGGTTTCGCTGAGGTGTTGATGATCCTTGTTGCTCGTTATGCTTTCCTTAATTTGCTCCGTTTTAATTAACTTTGCTCAAGAGTGGCCAGGTATCTTTCTGATACCCCCACAGGGTTTAAAGCCGAATACTGATCAATGACTCAATACACCAGTTAGTAAGTTTGAAATCAATACACATTTATATACACACAGTCAATTATTATTCATGCATAAACTCTACCCACTAAACTACAACTACTACTAAAAGCCTATACTTAGCTTCGAGTGGCCCACTCAGTCAGAGGAACAATGGCCGTTGTCCGGTTCTGATACTGCTGGCTTCGAACTGGTATAGAATAGTAGCTAGGAGCGTCTATCTCGTAGCGTGCGTTGACCTTAGACCTACTTGGCTGGTGCTTGGTGGCCTCTCGTCGCTGGGAGCCACATGCCAAGGTGAGAGTTCAAGAGTTCTTAACAGTTGTTCCGAGAGATTCAGAGAGAGCGTTCTGACCTTGGGGACTGCTTTATAGTCCAAAGGGTTTCGCGCCCTAGCATAGCTCATTAATATGCTAATGGCTTGTGGTTTCAGTTCTGTCTGGGTTCTGCAAGTTCCAATCCACAGGAAACCTTGAACCTGCTTGTTTTTCTAGTGCTGCCCATTTTTCCCTGCACTCTTTGCGAGTGTCCATTTTGGAATCGGAACGTGGCCACCCCAGGTGGCTACATCCTCAAGGATTCAAATGGAGTGAACTGAGGAGAAATTGTTTCCGCCTGGCAGGAGGGCTACTAGGGGGCATCAATAGAAGGAGATTGACAAGAGATCGCTGTGGGAACGGGAGCCGGAGTGGAGTGGGGTGGAGTGGGGGGGGGGGGGGGGGGAGAAATTGTTTTAACGCTGTGAGTTCTGATCTGTGCGCTGACTGAAAGGGGGATGGGTGGTACAGTGTAGGGCAGCACAGTAACACAGTGGTTAGCACTGCTGCCTCACAGCACCAGGGACCCAATTCAATTCCAGCCTCGGGTGACTATGTGCAGTTTGCAGGTTCTCTCCGTGGGTTTCCTCCGGGTGCTCCGGTTTCATCCCACAGTCCAAAGATCTGCAGGTTAGGTGGATTGGCCATGTTAAATTGCCTTTAGTGTCCAAAGATGTGCAGGTTAGGTGGATTGACCATGTTAAATTGCCCCTTAGTGTCCAAAGATGTGCAGGTTAGGTGGATTGACAATGTTAAATTGTCCCTTACTGTCCAAAGATGTGCAGGTTAGGTGGATTGGCCATGATAAATTGTCCCTTAGTGTCCAAAGATGTGCAGGTTAGGTGGATTGGCCATGTTAAATTGTCCCTTAGTGTCCAAAGATGTACAGGTTAGGTGGATTGGCCATGGTAAATTGTCCCTTAGTGTCCAAAGATGTGCAGGTTAGGTGGATTGGCCATGATAAATTGTCCCTTAGTGTCCAAAGATATACAGGTTAGGTGGATTGGCCATGATAAATTGTCCCTTAGTGTCCAAAGATGTGCAGGTTAGGTGGATTGACCATGTTAAATTGCCCCTTAGTGTCCAAAGATGTACAGGTTAGGTGGATTGGCCATGTTAAATTGTCCCTTAGTGTCCAAAGATGTGCAGGTTAGGTGGATTGGCCATGTTAAATTGTCCCTTAGTGTCAAAGATGTACAGGTTAGGCGGATTGGCCATGATAAATTGCCCCTTAGTGTCCAAAGATGTGCAGGTTGGGTGGATTGGCCATGTTAAATTGTCCCTTAGTGTCCAAAGATGTCCAGGTTAGGTGGGGTTATGAGGTTGCGATGGGGGTGTGGGGCGAGGTAGGGTGCTCGATAGGAGGGTCTGAGCAGGTTTGATGGGCCAAATGGCCTCTTTCTGCAATGTCGGGATTCTATATGTTTCTATGGTATGATGAATGGCCTGGTATTGGCCTGTGAAACAAAGCTGTCCCTTGCCCATTCCTGGATGTGGGCTGCGGAGGCATTGCATTTTGCCCAGACAAGGGAGGAGGGAAATCAGGCTTTGACTCGCTTTTTCATGGCCAAATAAGCTGCCAACATGTGTTGCCTGACATCACAAAGAATGGCCACTGGCAGTAGCATCAATAGCACCAGATCCAGAAGAGGAGAGAATTGTGATGAATGCAGGGATTTCAGGTTTTTACTGTATTCTCTGTATCTGATGCAATAATGGTTTAGAAAGCCTGGGTTTGGGTGTGTGTGTATCTGCTGCAGTAATATTTCTTAAGATTCTGGTTTCAAGGATAGGCTGACACTGTGGCTGCAGAAGGTGTAATTAAAATGTCGTAAAAATGAGGTCATCCTTCTTTCAAACCATGCTTATTTGTAAGAGGACAAGCTGAATGGATTTTTCTTGTGATTTCTGGGGAGTCAACAATCAGCGACATTGGGTGGGATTCTCCATTTCATAGACTGTGATTTCGACATTGGCAATCAGAAAATCCCGCCCAAGTGTCTCATTTTATTTGTAAAGAGCTGTTTAACTGCTCAGTGTAAACTATTTATTTTATGATAAGATAATTTATACTGTGTTAATAAAGTTTCATTTAATACACCATGTCCTTATGTGTGCGCGGCATCACTCCCGGAGCATTGCGTCACTCCCGAAGTGTGGCGTCACTCCCTGAGCGTGGCGTCACTCCCGGAGCGTTGCGTCACTCCCCCGAAGCGTGGCGTCACTCCCGGAGCGTGGCGTCACTCCCGGAGCGTGGCGTCACTCCCGGAGCGTGGCGTCACTCCCGGAGCGTGGCGTCACTCCCGGAGCGTGGCGTCACTCCCGGAGCGTGGCGTCACTCCCGGAGCGTGGCGTCACTCCCGGAGCCAGGCTTCACTCCCGGAGCGCGGCGTCACTCCCGGAGCGCGGCGTCACTCCCGGAGCGCGGCGTCCCTCCCGGAGCGTGGCTTCACTCCCAGAGCGTGGCGTCACACCCGGAGCGTGGCGTCACTCCCTGAGCGTGGCGTCACTCCCGGAGCGTGGCGTCACTCCCGGAGCGTGGCGTCACTCCCGGAGCGTGGCGTCACTCCCGGAGCCAGGCTTCACTCCCGGAGCGCGGCGTCACTCCCGGAGCGCGGCGTCTCTCCCGGAGCGCGGCGTCACTCCCTGAGCGCGGCGTCACTCCCGGAGCGCGGCGTCTCTCCCGGAGCGCGGCGTCACTCCCGGAGCGCGGCGTCACTCCCGGAGCGCGGCGTCACTCCCGGAGCGCGGCGTCCCTCCCGGAGCGCGGCGTCACCTCCCGGAGCGCGGCGTCCCTCCCGGAGCGCGGCGTCCCTCCCGGAGCGCGGCGTCACTCCCGGAGCGCGGCGTCTCTCCCGGAGCGCGGCGTCACTCCCGGAGCGCGGCGTCACTCCCGGAGCGCGGCGTCACTCCCGGAGCGCGGCGTCCCTCCCGGAGCGCGGCGTCACTCCCGGAGCGCGGCGTCCCTCCCGGAGCGCGGCGTCTCTCCCGGAGCGCGGCGTCACTCCCGGAGCGCGGCGTCTCTCCCGGAGCGCGGCGTCACTCCCGGAGCGCGGCATCACTCCCGGAGCGCGGCGTCACTCCCGGAGCGCGGCGTCACTCCCGGAGCGCGGCGTCCCTCCCGGAGCGCGGCGTCCCTCCCGGAGCGCGGCGTCCCTCCCGGAGCGCGGCGTCCCTCCCGGAGCGTGGCGTCACTCCCGGAGCGCGGCGTCACTCCCGGAGAGCGGCGTCACTCCCGGAGCGCGGCGTCACTCCCGGAGCGCGGCGTCACTACCGGAGCGCGCCGTCACTCCCGGAGCGCGACGTCCCTCCCGGAATAATTGGGGTTTCTGTCCAGTACCCCTGGAAATGTGGGGTTCTGTTCCGGGATGGTAATAGAATGTGTGGGAAAGTAAATGTCCTGATTCAAGTCCAGAGCCGTGTTCATGTCAGAAATAGTGCTTCTTTTGTCTAATATTCTCAGGCAAGACATTTCAACTATTATCTTCTTTTCCCCTTGGACAGAATAAAAAGCTGCAGTCAGGAATGCGAGGTGGTTTTGCACAGACTCACTATTTTGTGGCATTATACAGATACAAAGCACAAGAGAAAGATGACCTGGATTTTCAGTAAGTTCTGTCTCAGCGCATTACCTGCTCGCTTCCCTTCTGGTCTGTATCCAGATCCGGTCCATCAGTGATGGAACATGCCTCCCATTCCTGCTGAAAGAGCTGTCCTTCCCATCATTGTTAAAGAAGGATCCTTCCCTCACGACCCTTTCTGACAACCTCCTCGACAGAGAGCTGGCAGAATCATTATAGAATATTACAGCGCAGTACAGGCCCTACGGCCCTCGATGTTGCGCCGACCTGTGAAACCACTCTAAAGCCCATCTACACTATTCCCTTATCGTCCATATGTCTATCCAATGACCATTTAAATGCCCTTAATGTTGGCGAGTCCACTACTGTTGCAGGCAGGGCATTCCACTCCCTTACTACTATCTGAGTAAAGAACCTACCTCTGACATCGGTCCTATATCTATCTCCCCTCAATTTAAGGCTATGTCCCCTCGTGCTAGACATCACCATCCGAGGAAAAAGGCTCTCACTGTCCACTCTATCTAACCCTCTGATCATTTTGTATGCTTCAATTAAGTCACCTCTTAACCTTCTTCTCTCTCACAAAAACAGCCTCGAGTCCCCCAGCCTTCCCTCGTAAGATCTTCCCTCCATACCAGGCAACATCCTGGTAAATCTCCTCTGTACCCTTTCCAATGCTTCCACATCCTTCCTATAATGCGGCGACCAGAATTGCACACTATACTCCAAATGCGGCCGTACTAGAGTTTTGTACAGCTGCAACATGACCTCATGGCTCCCAAACTCAATCCCTCTCCCAATAAAAGCTAACACACCGTACGCCTTCTAAACAACCCTATCAACGGAGTTTGCACATTCTCCTCGTGTCTGCATGGGTTTCGCCCCCACAACCCAAAGATGTGCAGGTTAGGTGGATTGGCCACGCTAAATTGCCCTTAAAATTGGAAAAAATAATTGGGTACTCTAAATTTATTTAAAAAAAACAACCACCCTATCAACCTGGGTGGCAACTTTCAGGGATCCATGTACATGGACACCGAGATCTCTCTGCTCATCCACACGACCAAGAATCTTACCATTAGCCCAGTACTCTGTCTTCCTGTTATTCCTTCCAAAATGAATCAACTCACACTTTTCTGCATTAAACTCCATTTGCCACCTCTCAGCCCAGTTCTGCAGCTTATCTATGTCCCTCTGTAACTTGCAACATCCAGCCTCCCCGAACAGGTGCCGGAATGTGGCGACTAGGGGCTTTTCACAGTAACTTCATTGAAGTCTACTTGTGACAATAAGCGATTTTCATTTAATTTAATTTCATCCTTTCGCACGGTCCACAACTCCACCGACTTTAGTGTCATCTGCAAATTTACTCACCCATCCTTCTACGCCCTCCTCCAGGTCATTTATAAAAATGACGAACAGCAGTGGCCCCAAAACAGATCCTTGTGGTACACCACCAGTAACTGGACACCAGTCAGAACATTTCCCATCAACCATCTTCTTCCAGCTAGCCAATTTCTGATCCAAACTGCTAAATCACCCTGAATCCCATGCCTCCGTATTTTCTGCAATAGCCTACCATGGGGAACCTTATCAAATGCTTCACTGAAATCCATATAAACCACATCAACTGCTTCACCCTCATCCACCTGTTTGGTCACCTTCTCAAATAACTCAACAGGGTTTGTGAGGCACGACCTACCCCTCACAAAACCGTGTTTACTATCGCTAATCAAATTATTCCTTTCCAGATGATTATAAATCCTATCTCTTATAAACCTTTCCAAGACTTTGCCCACAACAGAAGTAAGGCTCACTCGTCTATAGTTACCGGGGTTGTCTCTACTCCCCTTCTTGAACAAGGGGCCAACATTTGCTATCCTCCAGTCTTCTGACACTATTCCTGTAGACAATGATGACATAAAGATCAAAGCCAAAGGCTCAGCAATCTCCTCCCTAGCTTCCCAGAGAATCCTAGGATTAATCCCATTCGGCCCAGGGGACTTATCTATTTTCACACTTTCCAGAATTGCTAACACCTCCTCCTTCTGAACTTCAAGCCCTTCTTGTCTAGTAGCCTGTATCTCAGTATTCTCCTCGACAACATTATCTTTTTCCTGTGTGAATACTACGAAAAATATTCATTTAGCACCTCTCCTATCTCCTCGGACTCCACGCACAACTTCCCACTACTGTCCTTGACTGGCCCTACTCTTACCCTTGTCATTCTTTTATTCCTGACATATCTATAGAAAGCTTTAGGGTTATCCTTGATCCTACCTGCCAAAGACTTCTCGTGTCCCCTCCTGGCTCTTCTTAGCTCTCTCTTTAGGTCCTTCCTTGCTAACTTGTAACTCTCGAGCGCCCTAACTGAACCTTCACGTCTCATCTTTACATAAGCCTCCTTCCTCTTGACAAGTGTTTCAACTACTTTAGTGAACCATGGTTCCCTCGCTCGACCACTTCCTCCCTGCCTGACAGGTATATACTTATCAAGGACACGCAGTAGCTGTTCCTTGAACATGCTCCACATTTCCATTGTGCCCATCCCCTGCAGTTTCCCTCCCCATCCTATGCATCCTAAGTCTTGCCTCATCGCATCATAATTACCTTTCCCCCAGCTATAACTCTTGCCCTGTGGTATATACCTATCCCTTTCCATTGCTAAAGTAAACGTAATCGAATTGTGGTCACTATCACCAAAGTGCTCACCTACCTCCAAATCTAACACTTTTCCTGGTTCATTACCCAGTACCAAATCCAATATGGCCTCGCCTCTTGTTGGCCTATCTACAGACTGTGTCAGGAAACCCTCCTGCACACATTGGACAAAAACGGACCCATCTAAAGTATACAAACGATAGTGTTTCCAGTCAATATTTGGAAAGTTAAAGTCCCCCATAACAACTACCCTGTTATTTTCGCTCCTATCCAGAATCATCTTTGCAATCCTTTCCTCTACATCTCTGGGACTTTTCGGAGGCCTATAGAAAACTCTCAACAGGATGACCTCTCCTTTCCTGTTTCTAACCTCAGCCCATACTACCTCAGTAGACGAGTCCTCATCAAACGTCCTTTCTGCCACCGTAATGCTGTCCTTGACTAACAATGCCACCCCTCCCCCTCTTTTACCACCTTCCCAGAGCTTACTAAAATATCTAAACCCCGGAACCTGCAACAACCGTTCCTGTCCCTACTCCAGCCATGTCTCCGAAATGGCCACAACATCGAAGTCCCAGGTACCAAGCCATGCTGCAAGTTCACCCACCTTATTCCGGATGCTCCTGGCATTGAAGTAGACACACTTTATACCACCTTCCTGCCTGCCGGTACACTCCTGCAACTTTGAAACCTTACTCATGACCTCACTACTCTCAACCTCCTGTATACTGGAGCTACAATTCAGGTTCCCAATCCCCTGCTGAACTAGTTTAAACTCTCCCGAAGAGCATTAGCAAATTTCCCCCCCAGGATATTGGTACCCCTCTGGTCCAGGTGTAGACCATCCCGTTTGTAGACGTCCCACCTACCCCAGAATGAGCCCCAATTATCCAGGAATCTGAAACCCTCCCTCCTGCACTATCCCTGTAGCCACGTGTTCAGCTGCTCTCTCTCCCTGTTCCTCGTCTCGCTAGCACGTGGCAATTTAATCTTTCAGTTTGAGTTGAAATGGCAACCATTTTTATATTTATTTAAGAGCTGGAAAATGGCCTGAAGATGGAGACAGAATGATGGGGGGATGGAGGGAGAGACAGACGGATGGGGGGATGGAGGGAGAGACAGACGGATGGGGGGATGGAGGGAGAGACAGACGGATGGGGGGATGGAGGGAGAGACAGATGGATGGGGGGATGGTGGGAGAGACAGACGGATGGAGGGAGAGACAGACGGATGGGGGGATGGAGGGAGAGACAGACGGATGGGGGGATGGAGGGAGAGACAGACGGATGGAGGGAGAGACAGACGGATGGGGGGATGGAGGGAGAGACAGACGGATGGGGGGATGGAGGGAGAGACAGACGGATGGAGGGAGAGACAGACGGATGGGGGGATGGAGGGAGAGACAGACGGATGGGGGGATGGAGGGAGAGACAGACGGATGGGGGGATGGAGGGAGAGACAGATGGATGGGGGGATGGAGGGAGAGACAGACGGATGGAGGGAGAGACAGACGGATGGGGGGATGGAGGGAGAGACAGACGGATGGGGGGATGGAGGGAGAGACAGACGGATGGGGGAATGGAGGGAGAGACAGACGGATGGGGGGATGGAGGGAGAGACAGACGGATGGGGGGATGGAGGGAGAGACAGACGGATGGGGGGATGGAGGGAGAGACAGTGTATGGAGGGATGGGGGAGAGACAGACAGATGGAGGGATGGTGGGAGAGACAGACAGATGGAGGGATGGTGGGAGAGACAGACGGATGGAGGGATGGGGGAGAGACAGACAGATGGAGGGATGGTGGGAGAGACAGACAGATGGAGGGATGGTGGGAGAGACAGACGGATGGGGGGATGGTGGGAGAGACAGACGGATGGGGGGATGGAGGGAGAGACAGATGGATGGGGGGATGGAGGGAGAGACAGACGGATGGGGGGATGGAGGGAGAGACAGACAGATGGAGGGATGGTGGGAGAGACAGACGGATGGAGGGATGGGGGAGAGACAGACAGATGGAGGGATGGTGGGAGAGACAGACAGATGGAGGGATGGTGGGAGAGACAGACGGATGGGGGGATGGTGGGAGAGACAGACAGATGGAGGGATGGTGGGAGAGACAGACGGATGGAGGGATGGGGGAGAGACAGACAGATGGAGGGATGGTGGGAGAGACAGACGGATGGAGGGATGGTGGGAGAGACAGATGGATGGGGCGATGGTGGGAGAGACAGACGGATGGAGGGAGAGACAGACGGATGGGGGGGATGGAGGGAGAGACAGACAGATGGAGGGATGGTGGGAGAGACAGACGGATGGAGGGATGGTGGGAGAGACAGATGGATGGGGGGATGGTGGGAGAGACAGACGGATGGAGGGAGAGACAGACGGATGGAGGGATGGTGGGAGAGACAGATGGATGGAGGGATGGTGGGAGAGACAGACGGATGGAGGGATGTTGAGGATAGGCTGCACGGTAGCACAGCGGTTAGGGACCCGGGTTCAATCCTGGCCTCGGTTGTCTGTCTGTGTGGAGTTTGCCATTTTCCACGTGTCTGCGTGGGTTTCCTCCGGGTGCTCCGGTTTCCTCACACAGTCCAAAGATGTACAGGTTAGGAGGATTGGCCATGCTAAATTGTCCCTTAGTGTCCAAAGATGTGCAGGTTAGGTGGATTGGCCATGCTAAATTGTCCCTTAGTGTCCAAAGATGTACAGGTTAAGTGGATTGGCCATGTTAAATTGCCCCTTAATGTCCAAAGATGTACAGGTTAGGTGGATTGGCCATGCTAAATTGTCCCTTAGTGTCCAAAGATGTGCAGGTTAGGTGGATTGGTCATGTTAAATTGCCCCTTAGTGTCCAAAGATGTACAGGTTAGGTGGATTGGCCATGCTAAATTGTCCCTTAGTGTCCAAAGATGTGCAGGTTAGGTGGATTGGCCATGCTAAACTGTCCCTTAGTGTCCAAAAATGTGCAGGTTAGGTGGATTGGCCATGCTAAATTGTCCCTTAGTGTCCAAAGATGTGCAGGTTAGGTGGATTGGCCATGCTAAATTGTCCCTTAGTGTCCAAAGATGTACAGGTTAGGTGGATTGCCCATGCTAAACTGTCCCTTAGTGTCCAAAGATGTGCAGGTTAGGTGGATTGGCCATGATAAATTTCGGAGAATAACTTAATTTTCCCCAGAGGCAGTTTCTACAAACTCTGAATCGAGGCCCCTGAAGGTTTAAGATTAGAGAATGTATGAGGGCTCCGTACACGTCACATGTTGTCCACCCTTTCCATTGTCCAATGTGTCTCCAGGGTTGCAGGATCAATCTCCTGAACAGCTGCTAACAGCAAATATCTGTGAGAAAAATCAGATCGCCGTTAAAAAATTGCTGCTTTAATTTTCATTTTCTTTGAACACATTTGTTTATTAGTTTGAACGCTTTTCAGGGTGGGAGTGGGCCTGGGAAAGGGTTGTTTGACCAAAGGCAACGTCATGTGGTGAAAGATTAAGGAACACTTTGAACCAGAGTTACCATCTTTCATTCTTCATCACCGCAGTTCACAGCAAGGTTTTGTCAAATAATGAGTTGAAAGCAGAATTATAACAGGATTAAGGGTGTATGTTCGATTGTGGGTGCGTCCAGAGACAGGGGTCACAGTGAGGATACGGGGTAGACCATTTGGGACAAAGATAAGGAGAAATTTCTTCACCCAGAGCGTGGGAAGCCTGTGGAATTCATTACCGCTGGGTGGCACAGTGGCGCAGTGGGTTAGCACTGCTGCCTCACGGCGCTGAGGACCCGGGTTCGATCCCGTCCCCGGGTCACTGTCCGTGAGGAGTTTGCCCATTCTCCCCGTGTCTGCGTGGGTCTCACCCACACAACCCAAAGATGTGCAGGCTAGGTGGATTGGCCATGCTAAATTGTCCCTCAATTGGGAAAACAAAATTGGGTACTCTAAATTTATTTTAAAAAAGGATTGTGTTACCTCAGAAAGTACTTGAGGCCAATATGTTGAGGGGGTGCAGAGGGGATTCACCAGGATGTTACCTGGGATGGAGCGTTTAAGTTATGAAGAGAGGTTGGATGGGCTTGCGTTGTTTTCGCTGGAGCAGAGAAGACTGAGGGGTGACCTGATCGAGGTGGACAGGATTATGAGGGGCATGGACAGGGTGGGTAGGGAGCAGCTGTTCCCCTTAGTTGACGGGTCGGTTACGAGGGGGATACAAGTTCAAAGTGAGGGGCGGGAGGTTTAGGGGGGATTTGAGGAAAAACCTTTTTCCCCCAGAGGGTGGTGACGGTCTGGAACGCACTGCCTGGGAGGGTGGTAGAGGCGGGTTGCCTCACATCCTTTAAAAAGTACCTGGATGAGCATTTGGCAACGTCATAACATTCAAGGCTATGGGCCAAGTGCTGGCAAATGGGATTAGGAAGGCAGGTCAGGTGATTTTCACATGTTGGTGCAGACTCGATGGGCCGAAGGGCCTTGTCTGCGATGTATTATTCTGCGATTCTGATTTTTCTCAAGAACAGTTAGATATAGCACTTAGGGGATCAAAGGATATGGGGGGAGGCGGGAACAGGTTACTGAGTTGGATAATCAGCCACGATCATAGTGAATGGCAGAACAGGCTCGAAGGGCCGAATGGCCTCCTGCTGCTCCTATTTTTGATGTTTCGATAAAGGAATGGTGACTGATACTTCTGTGTTAGTAACACAATACTCACGGCCTACCTCACGCTTTCTTTTACAGTGCTGGGGACAGAGTAACTGTCTTTGATGACTCTAATGAAGAATGGTGGAAGGTACGTTCTCTTCCAGAGGGTGCTGTTAACTGAGGGCGGAATGTTCCGGGTCTGCTCGCTGCTGGGCGCGCCCATCTCAGAAACAGTCGATGGAGTTTTTGGCTGTACCACTGAATCTCCCACAGCGGGTGGGATGATCCTAGGATCATCGAACGGTAGAGCACAGAAAGAGGCCATTCTGTCCCTTGAGGCTGTGCTAGCCCTTTGAAGGATCGATCCAAGTCTTTCCCCAGAGCCTGACAGATTGGTCCCCAAATATTTATCAAATTCCCCTTCGAAAGTTACGTTTGTATGCACTCAGCACCAAAACATTTCAAACATTGATCCGGTGGGGAACTCTTTTCCACATTATTGTTACAATGAGGAAAAGGCTCCATTATTCCTGGTCTCCATATCCTCCATGTTTCTACCTTCATTTTGCCACTTCTGCTGCTTACAGCTGATATTAAAGGTGTTGTTCTGGGGGCGGGGGGGGGGGGGGGGGGGGGGGGGGAGATGGGGCATGCTAATTGGCTCGCTCTTGGGAATATAAAGGAAGCCACGTTTAAACGAATGTGAGCCTGGATTCTCTGTTCTGGAGACTAAGTGCTGCTGCCAGTGGCAACTCGAGGTAACTGCGTGCTGCCACTCAGCGCCAGCCAGGATAAATTCAGGTCATGTAAGTGGGCCAGAACACAGCCCATGTGCAGCAGGTCCCGGGTCCTGCCCTCACAGCGTCTGATTCACTGCGGTCGCGATTCACGTTCAGAGCCCGACGATCTGGAGCGGCTTTTAAGTGCTTCACTCAGCCCAGGCAGTCATCCAAACCAAGAAGGTGGGACACGTCCAATGTTCCTGGAGTCGGAAATGCTGGGCGCCGTTGAGAAGAGGAGGGACAGCTTCTTCTCCAGGGCGGGGCGGAGG
Organism: Scyliorhinus canicula; assembly: GCF_902713615.1. Classification (NCBI taxonomy): domain Eukaryota; kingdom Metazoa; phylum Chordata; class Chondrichthyes; order Carcharhiniformes; family Scyliorhinidae; genus Scyliorhinus; species Scyliorhinus canicula. Next base: position 8,818,069 of record NC_052173.1, on the reverse strand, counting down.
CTCAAGCCCACCGTTCTGAACGAGGCCTGGGATGAGGTGGCAGAGGCTGCCAATGCTGTCAGCTTCACCAGGCGGACCAGCATGCAATGCTGCAAGAAGATGTACGACCTCCTTTGAGCAGCTCGCGGGGGTAACACTTCTGTGCCCCTGACATCACTCCTGTCCCTCTCTCCTCACATCACCCCCCCCCCAATCCCCGAATGGCCATCAGCACCCCAGCTGCCTGCATCTCCCGCCGTGAATCCCTCTTTGGCCAGGAGCCTTGCACATGCCATCAGCGACAGCCCCGCCATCCCTAGATCCTTCAGTGCAAAGTTGGCCACCTGACATCTGAATTTGGGCCTGACTCCCAGCTGTTCTGATGCCCAAAGTACGTTGGGAAGAATTTGTGGGGCCAAGCGAAAAATGATTGCCTTCGACTGGTTTTGGACTGAGCAACAATGGTCCAGACCCGTTGTGCTAGTTTTCTGATCAGTCAGCCAGCTTTATAAAACCAGTTGACGTGAGGGTGCGATCAGGTATCAAGGATTCGGAGGGCAGCATCAACTGTCGGTGGCACGCCAATTTGGTTTGAGTGTGAGTCACAGGTTGTTAGGAGTGTGTGGACACCGTGGCATGAGTCGGGTATTAGTGACTGATTGAAATGTATCCGACCCAAACATTTCTCCATTTCAGGGGCGCATTGGCGATAAATCTGGCTATTTCCCAGCGAACTACATCATAAGGGTGCGTGCGGGAGAACGTGTCCACAAAGTTGTCCGATCGTTCGTTGGCAATAAGGAGATGGGCCAGATTACCCTGAAAAAAGATCAGGTAAGTGGAGAATTGAGGTACCCTCGAACATTTCTTTCTGCACCCAGTGCTAAGGGGCGCAGGTCCACAAGTAAACCCCATGCCTCCTGTGGACCCACACCAAAATCAGGATGAGGTGACAATGGAACTTGGAAGAGAAACTCCTGAGGAGTGGGCAGCTACTCAGGATCTTGAGGAAGGCAATCAATTCTCCCTCGGGATCTCTGGGGGTTACACTGACACGGGGAGGGGGTTGAGGGGGACTGCAATCTCGCAGCTTCTTTTGTCGCTGCACAAGACATTGGTGAGACCGCACCTGGAGTATTGTGCAGAGTTTTAGTCCCTTTATTTGAGGAGGGATGTAGTGACATTGGAGGCAGCTCAGAGGCGGCTCACTCGATTGATTCCAGAGATGAGGGGGCTGTCGTATGAGGAGAGATTGAGCAGTTTAGGCCGATACTCTCGCGAGTTTAGAAGAATGAGGGGAGATCAAATTGAGGTTTACAAGGTGATAAAAGGTCTGGATAAAATAGAGGTGGAGCGGATGTTTCCTCCTGTGGGGCATTCCAGAACGAGAGGTCATGACCTTAGAATAAGAGGTAGCAAATTTAAAACCGAGATGAGGAAAAGCTACTTCGGCCAAAGGGTTGTGAATGTGTGGAATTCGCTACCCCAGAGTGTGGTGCATGCTGGGACAGTGAGTAAATTTAAGGAGGAGGATGGCGGAACTGTCATCTGAGGAGAGATTGACTCGGTTAGGATTGTTCTCACTGGAGTTCAGAAGAATGAGGGGGGGGGAATCTCGGAGAGACTTATAAAATTCTAACAGGACTAGACAGTGTAGATACAGGGAAGATGTTACCAATGATGGGTGTGTCCAGGGGTCACAGCCTGAGGATTCAGGGTAAACCATTTTGGACAGAGATAAGGAGACATTTCTTCACACAGAGTGGTGAGCCTCTGGAATTCATTACCACAGGAAGTAGTTGATGCTAAAACATTGAATATATTCAAGAGGCGGCTGGATGTAGCACTTGGGGAGAATGGGATGAAAGGCTATGGGGAGAAAGCAGGTTAGGCTATTGAGTTGGATGATCAGCCATGATCGTGATGAATGGCGGAGCAGGCTCGAAGGGCCAAAAGGCCTCCTCCTGCTCCTATCTTCTATGTATTGATGTATCCTCACACATTGAATCTGCACGATTGGTTGTCAAGGCCGGCGTGCGAATGTTTGGCCGTGCCACATTAATCCCTCTCATTCTTCTCCCCTTCCAATTTGTGACAGATTGTTGTACAGAAGGGTGAAGAGGTCAACGGCTACATCAAGGTGTTCACAGGCCGGAAGGTGGGAATGTTCCCTGTTAACTTCTTAGAGGAAATCTGAGTTTGTGCCAGAACCCGGTGAAGCAGCGTCAAGATGGCTGTTTGAAACGTGTAACAGTGCCCAACGTCTACCTGCCAATGTGGGGGGAGTCGTATTTCCTGGTAGTGCCCACGTCAGCTGGAAGGAATCTTCCAGACAAAAATGGACGACTGTTGCTATGGAGATCTGAGCATACCTTGGTGTGTTAGGAAAACATTATTTTGAAGATAAAAGCATAGCTGATTTTCTTTGTATATTCTGGGTAGCACAAACCTTGCATGAGATTTCTCATCTTATTAATATAAAAATGTCAATGAATAAGTTCAGATCAGTGGTCAATGTATATTTGCACAATCCACGCCCATAATTATTTGTGGAATCCATCCAATAAGACATGTCCAGCTTATAGGTTTGGCCAATGAGTGATTAAACGACAATCCCCCTTTGGGCTAGAATGAGGGCCCAGAGATTTCATTCACGGCCTTCTGATGCCAATGTTTTCAAACTTTGCTGGCCCTTTCTCTACCCTAAGGGGTTTATTCCCGTTCGGAAAACCATGAACAACACGTGGCTCGAGGCCAGGGAAGCATTCCAGCTCTGAAACTGATATTTTGACAGCTGTTGTAATGGAAGGAATGTCGGAATGCTCCGTGGTGTCAACAGAGAGGGTCAGAGTAATGTTCCCGCCCCCGCCCACCCCGCCCCCCTTAGTCTCAGGGATATGTTCCTCAAGTGAAAACCAGAACACGCTGCTCAGCGTTCAGTTACAGGGAAAGGGTGGCGTGTTTTTTCTGCCACCATTAATCCTGTTCCAGCGTGCTCAGCAAACCCAACTGATGGCTTCAGCAGAGATTGTCGATGAACGACATTGAAGGAAGGAGACCGTGGTTGAACATATCCGATTGTGCGCGAGTTCTTTGAAGGTGCGAGATAGGCAATAGGAAGCATGGTGAGGAATGTGGTCATTTTTGTGTTCAAATCATTGGGATGGGCTGAATGGCCTCCTGTACTATAACGTTCCTATGATTTTACGGCTGGAAACATCTTTGAACAGCCAGACTACCATCGGCCACCACAGAATCGTTCATTATTTTATTGAACACCTGTTTCTACTCACATCCGGTGTCATTCAGACGCTAAATTGTTTTGGGTTTTGCTGCGGTAGTGGGTTTATTTTTAGTCAGTGAGGGACCCTGCTTCTGGCTTTGCATCACTCCCTTTTCAAGTTACTTTCCCTGATTGGCGGCCCAGAAAATGGCTGAATAAACTCAGCAGGTCTGGCAGCATCTGTGGAGAGAGAAACCGAGTGAATGTTTCAGGTCCGTACGGCTCTTCGAAACATTAACTCTGTTTTGCTCTCTTAGTTTAGGAAACCGGAAGAGACATCAACAATTTTTCAGTTTGTAAACTGTGAGGAAAGGTTACCTCGCTCCAGGAGTGTTTCCACTGACAATGAGGGATCTTTTTACATTATTATTAACGCAGGATTAACCTCATTCACACTCGAGGGGAAAAAAAACAGCTTTTCAATTAACAGTTAAACAGTTAACAAAATAATGAAAGGTCACTTTCCCATCTACTTCTAAAATTTCAAGAAAACAAAATCCGCACTCGGGGTCAAAAGCCACTGATTAATAAAGTTAACACTCCGTGGCTTACAGAATTATTCCTAATGTCCTCGGGGGAGAAACTTTCAGAAGTCAGTCTGAGAAAAGCAGCTCCTTTCCTCAGGAACCAGAGCTGAACTCTGTAAATTAAACTAAAAATATCAGACCCAGGGCAGGGCTGAAAATGAAACTAAAAACAGACCCAGGGCAGGGCTGAAAATGAAACTAAAACAGACCCAGGGCAGGGCTGAAAATGAAACTAAAAACAGACCCAGGGCAGGGCTGAAAATGAAACTAAAAACAGACCCAGGGCAGGGCTGAAAACAAAACTATAAACAGACCTCGGAGGACTGAAAATGAAACTAAAAACAGACCCGGACCTTCCCATGAGTGGCATCACCGCCTCTTAACCCCTTAATCACAACTTTAGCAGATGTATAATCTGGATACCTTAACCTAAATTCTTTTAATAACATGTGTGACGAATGCAGGATTTTAGATATGTTGGATGATAAACATTTGGCAGTTCAAGGGTTAAAAGCCTGTGTTTGAGTGTGTTTGACTGCAGTAGTCATGTTTTTAAAAAGAATCTTATTCTGCAAAACCGGATAGATTTTAGGAGCCAGAGGTAAAATTGAGCAGAATAAAAGCCTGGGCGAATGCACTGTTGTTTAACTTTGGGGAGTTGATGTGTTTTCAGCATGGGGAGTTGATGTCATTGCTGGGTGGAGCTAAGGTATTCAGACATCTTTGAGAAAGGTTTTGAGTGGTGATTTTTAATCGGGCTACCCTTCAGACCACAAGTAAAGTCTTTTGCTCTCACAGTACGATTAATAGTATTTAAGGCAGTGCAGACTTGTCTGAGGTCAAGGGGGAAGCTGAAACAAACCAGTTGAAACAGCTTTTTGAAAACATCCAGCCAGAGTCTGCAGGGGTTCTGACAGGAACCAAACCTATTCTGGAACGCCAGTATTACTCTGTGTTATTGGGATGTGGGATGGATCGATGTATGTTTTTCTTTCTTGCTCAATTGGGAATAGAGACAGTAATTAAGGGCATTGTGTTTACTGTATTCAGTAGTATTGTTTAAGGAATAATTGTTAGCTATTTTATTGTGTTAATAAAGTTTTGTTTTAAAAGTACCAAATCCCTATTTTCTTTGTGCAATCAATCTGGAGTGAATTATTCTTTCCTCACAGATTTAGAAAATAAAATGAAATAATAATCTTTATTGTCACAAGTAGGCTTACATTAACACTGCAATGAAGTTACTGTGAAAAGCCCCTAGTCGCCACATTCCGGCGCCTGTTCGGGTCACAGAGGGAGAATTCAGAATGTCCAATTCACCTAACAAGCACGTCTTTCGGGACTTGTGGGAGGAAACCGGAGCACCCGGAGGAAACCCACGCACACACGGGGAGAACATGCAGACTCCGCACAGACCGTGACCCAAGCCGGGAATCGAACCTGCAACCCTGGAGCTGTGAAGCCACAGTGCTTACCGCCATGCTACCGTGCCGCCCAAATATTGGGGTATTGGTCCAGCGTCCTAGCCACTGTTGGGGTCTAATACACTACTGCAACGACACACAATGTAATATATTTAAACATTCATCCCTCTCCACCTCTCTCTCCGCCTGATTGGGGGGGGGGGGGCTAGCAGGCACGCAGCGTAACCCCCCCCCCCCCCCCCCTGGCTTTACCTACGGATACGGCCAGAGAATTGCCAGGCCTGAGGCCGTGGGTGCGCACGGCGCCGGCCCCACTCGGACTTGGCCTGCCAAAAAACTGCCCACCTCTAAACTACCTAGCGTTTTTGAGGGGGCGGCACATTGCAAAAGTGGTGCCACCCCCAATTTTGGCGCAAACGAGGATTGTCTGGCCGATCGCCGAATGCGATTTGGGCGTCGCCGAATGGCGAATCCCACCCATAATTTCTCCTCCTCTCTGTATTAAATCTGCTCTCCCTTATCCTAAAACTGTGACCTCTCGTCCCAGAATGCCCCACAAGAGGAAGCATCCGCTCCACGTCTACTTTCTCCAGACCTTTTATAATCTTGTAAACCTCAATTAGATCTCCCCTCATTTTCCTAAACTCAAGAGAGGCCTGAACTACACAATCTCTCTTCAAAAGACAAACCCCTCATCTCTGCAATCAACCTACTGAACTGCCTCCAATGTCACTACATCCCTCCTCAATTAAGGGGACCAAAACTGTGCTCAATACTCCAGATGTGGTCTCACCAATGCCGTGTACAGTTGCAGCAACACTTCCTCACTTTTATACTCTATTCTTTCAGCTCTAAATACCGAACTACAATTTGCCTTCCTCATTACCTGCTGCACCTGCAAACCAACTTTGAGATTCATGCACACGGACATCCAGATCCCTCTTCACTGAAGCACTCTGACGTTTCTCTCCATTTCGATAATAAGGATTTATTATTATCTCGCCTTGCTTTCACTGGTGAACTCTCGGAAGCTTGGGGGAAACTGCACGCACAGTCCAATCCCAAATCACTCTTCAGATGCTTCTTCATTGATTGAAAGTGCCAACTCACCTCTCCCGAGCTTGTGGCCACACAAGCTGAAACGTGAAAGCCAGCTGTCAAATTCATTTCCCCCCCCATGCACAAGTGGAATTTCCAATTCCATGGGGGGGGTGTATTGAAACTCATGCCCATGGTGGGCTGGTAAGTCAGGTTCAAGTGTGAATTCATGGCAGATGGGATTTTGTGCTCAAAGTGGTGAAGAGGGAATAAGGCACTGCCAGGTACCAGGACGATGAGTGGGCACAGAACTCTTGGATAGCCCACCAGTGCCAATATTTGCAGGCCCTGGCATATCTGTCACCTTCGGAGAAATTTCACTGGCAGGCATGCCAAGCGCCATCAGTTTCATTATATGTGTCGCACGAATTTAAAAAAAAATGAACCAACTTTTTCAAATTAGCACAGTGTTTAGCATTGTGGCTTCACAGCTCCAGGTTCGATTCCTGGCTTGGGTCACTGTCTGTGTGCAGTCTGCACGTTCTCCCCGTGTCTGCGTGGGTTTCCTCCGGGTGCTCCGGTTTCCTCCCACAGTACAAAGACATGCAGGTTAGGTGGATTGGCCATGTTAAATTGTCCCTTAGTGACCAAAAAAGGTTAGGAGAGGTTATTGGGTTACAGGGATAGGATGGAAGTGAGGGTTTAAGTGGGTCGGTGTAGACTCGATGGGCCGAATGGCCTCCTTCTGCACTATATGTTCTATGTAAAAAAAAATTTGAGGTCTTCAGCCAGTCGCGAATGTGTCAGAGAGGCAGTAACCCCCTCACCCACTCCGCCTCCTCCCACCTCGGCGAAATTTCTCTCCTGCCATGATTTTTGTCTCCGGTTTATATTTCTCTTTTTACTGAGCGCAGGAGATTCCTTGGCTGCGAGTGGGTAAGGGGCATTGCCAGAACTGTACCACACCAGCTGATGATTGCTGCCTCTCATTTCTACACGCCCTCGGAGATCTGCAGCGAGTTTTCCCCTGTGGGGATGGTGCCCTGCCTTCCTCACGCCCACTTGGCACAGCCTCCATTTTGCCAGACCTGTGCCAATTGACGACCAGGGCAGCCTCTCCGTTTCCTGTTGCCCTCGCATTTCCCCTTTCACCCCCTTTGGGAAGGTCGCAACAACTTTGCCTCACGGGTTCTCTGGGCAGCTGTTGCTGTGGTGACGTGCTGCAGTCCCACAGGACTTGATGGGAAAGGAAAGTGCGTCCATAACGCGGCCAAACAGATTGAGTGCGTCAGCTTGTGAAGTCATTCCACTGCACGGCAATGACTGGCGGTAAGAGCGAGAGAGACTCCTGATCAGACAGGTGATAGGAACAAATTGGAGGCTGTACCGTCACTGCCCATAGCTCCAGACTGCAGCATACACTGTAAAAAGTATCTGCTGTCACAGCCACTCGGACCCAGTTGGCTGGAGGGCTGATGATCAGGACCAACAGTGCAGGGGTCAATCCTCCTTTCAGCTGGAGTCAATTCGAGACCCTTCAGGACAGCGGGATTCTCCGTCCATTAAGGACAGTGGAATCCTCCAATCCCGGTGCAGTGAATGGGAGATTTTGGCCGACCGTTAATTCCCCATCCTTGCTCTCAGCGGTATTGGGGCTGACTGACGACAGAGAATCCCGCCCACCAACTGACATCACCACCTTCCCGCCGTGCACTTGTCCAGCACACACACACGGACGGACACACGTAACATCCTCATCACATTCGGTGCAAACTGTGTCAGAAAGGAGCATGTCTCACCACAGAGTGGCACAGTGGTTAGCACTGCTGCCTCACCGCTCCAAGGTCCCAGGTTCGATTCCTTGGGTCACTATCTGTGCGGAGTCTGCACGTCCTCCCCGTGTGTGCGTGGGTTTCCTGCGGGTGCTCTGGTTTCCTCCCACAGTCCAAAGATGTGTAGGTAGGTGGATTGGCCATGCTAAATTGTCCCTTAGTGTCCAAAATTGCCCTTAGTGTTGGGTGGGGTTACTGGGTTATGGGGATAGGGTGGAGGTGTTGACCTTGGGTAGGGCGCTCATTCCAAGAGCCGGTGCAGACTCGATGGGCTGAATGGCCTCCTTCTGCACTGTAAATTCTATGAATATTAGCCGTGCTAAATTGCCCCTTAGTGTCCAAAGATGTGCAGGTTAGGTGGAGTTACAAGGTTTGGGTGGGGGAGTGGGCCTGGGTAGGGTGCTCTTTCGAAGTGTTGGTGCAGACTCGATGGGCTGAATGGCCTCCTTCTGCACCATCAGGATTCTATGATTCTAAGTTAGTGGATATGACACAAATACCATTCTGTTTTGAAACCAGCACCAGGTTTAAGAACAATAAGTCGAGTAATGGAAGCAGACAGTGAACTGCACTCCGAGCTGAGATTGGAGCCCACAGTATATATTGATCTAAGCACCATATATTATATTTGTGATGTGCGGGCCCCTGTATCGGGGACTCTGGGTTCATTAGACGATGCTGGTGGAATGGACCGTTCCCCGAAGGCCCCATCCTCCACTTGTACCATAACATTCACCCAGGACACGGAGCAACTCCCGAAATACAGAGGAAAGGAGCTGTTTTCTTTTTGGAAGCAACACCTGTCGATCATATCAAACTTCAGGGTTAAAGGGCTATTCTTGGAGGGGCAGCTGGATAAGATCAAATGTCCAGGCGCCAAATTAAGTCAGAGACATGTTTCAGGATTAATGCCCCAACTCAGCTAGTAACACAATCTCCAAAATACTTCTTGCGTTGGTCAACGGCCATTCCTCAGACGTGTGGGTAGAACATTCCAGAATTACAGTCGGCTGCTTTATACATTAACAAAGACAGTGTTGAGCAAGGAACAAAATACCCGTAACATTTCTCTCTGTTTCTTTGTTTCTCTGGTCAACGAGTGCCTAAAGTTTCATGGTTATGCCAGGCTTGTACCAACCAGTGCCCCACAACCCTGACCCCCAGTGGAATTGGCGTGGCTCAGTTGGATGGCATGGGGCCATCTGATCCCTCCTTTATTATGGGCATCCGCCTTCCTTCTTAGATCCCATTCCATGCCAGCTGCCCATCTAATTCTGAGAATTGCCCCTTTTGATGCCCTTTGTAAAGGGGCGGATAGCCAAATTTATATTTTCGTTGGCCAGGATTTTCCATTTGCGAGTTCACCCAGCTACCGCTCCGAGCGAGGATGGCGAATCGGGCCGCGTCGATCGCTGGAGGTGGGATTCGCGTCCTGCGCCATTGTAGCCACCGCGCGCCGGGCAACCGAGGGGGTGCGCTGCCAACGGCACCAGAGAGTCCCGCTGCCAGCAAAGGGCTGGAGAATTCTGGCACTTGTCCCTTCAGGGGGTAGAGGCAACAACACTGTATTTGCCCTCAATCAGTGAGAATCACTGGAATCTGGTAAATGGCTTTGTCAGGCCCAGCTGGAGTCTTTGCTCCATCCAAGACCAGGTGGGATATTCCAACTGTTAGCCGGCGTGCCTGATTTCCGGCTTGCCTCTGGATCAAACTCCTGCAAGAGCGCTGGAATAAATCTGGCACGATGTCTGAGGGAATTCATGCCCTATCTTTGGGCATGATGCACGATCAATTGACCACAGAAGTGAGGTTGTAGTCCGAACTGAAGGCTTTAATAGACAAGATGTTTCCCCAGCAGCTCAGGTACAGAAAGGCAGCTGTGAGGAGTACACGGGCTCTTGTACCCCGCCTTACTGGGCGGAGCTACCTTCCAGCTCTAACCAATGGGTGACTAGTGTTACCTACCATTGGGCCAATGAGCAGCGAGCCTTCTCCACCAATGGTGTCTCGGCATTGCTAGGTACCGTAATACCTCTAGTCATACTACCACAGGGCATTATAATAGACCCGAATTTCAATGTCATTCTCGTGGCTCCTCCACTTTTCCGCATTAGGATTGCTCTCTGCTGAGGGTGGGTAAGGGTCTTACGAACATGGTGTGGTGGGCGAGGGGAGGAGGCGGAGTGGGTGAGGGGGCTACTGCCTCTCTGACACATTCGCGACTGGCTGAAGGCTTCAAAATTTGAAAAAGTTGTTTTTTTTTAAATTGGCGGTACACATATATAATGAAGCTGATGGCCCTTGGCGAGCTAGCCAGCTACATTTTAACTGCTGACCCCAATGTTGTAATGGCGGGAATATGGTACAAATCACTGGAATCAGGTGACAGTTGTCTGACTTCAGCCATCACCTTCGACAGCACCTTCTGGACCCCGAGAAGGGCAAGAGCAGCAGATACCTGGGAACCCCCACCACCTGGACGGTCCCCTCCCAGTAACTCACCATCCTGACTTGGAAATATATCGCCCGTTCCTTCACTGTCACTGGGGCAACATCCTGGAACTGCCTAACAGCACTGTGGGTGTACCTACACCATACGGACTGCAGCGGGTCAGGAAGGCAACTCAACACCACCTTCTCAAGGGGCAATTAGGGATGGGCAATAAATTCCCGTATCAGCCTCCCCGAACAGGCGCCGGAATGTGGCGACTAGGGGCTTTTCACAGTAACTTCATTGAAGCCTACTCGTGACAATAAGTGATTTTCATTTCATTTTTCATTTCATTATGGCCCGACCAGCGATGCCTACATCCCGTTAATGAATCAATAAAGGACATTGGAACATAGAACATACAGTGCAGAAGGAGGCCATTCGGCCCATCGAGTCTGCACACCCCCCCTTAAGCCCTCACTTCCCCACTATCCCCGTAACCCAATAACCCCTCCTAACCTTTTTGGTCACTAAGGGCAATTTATCATGGTCAATCTCCCTAACCCGCACATCTTTGGACTGTGGGAGGAAACCGGAGCGCCCGGAGGAAACCCACGCAGACACGGGGAGGACGTGCAGACTCCGCACAGACAGTGACCAAGCCGGGAATCGAACCTGGGACCCTGGCGCTGTGAAGCCACAGTGCGATCCACTGTGCTACTGTGCCGCCCGTAGTGGAAGTGGGGAGCGAGTCGAAAGCTGTCATAATTGTGAGTAATATTTCAGCGATTCCTTACGCACATAGAACATAGAACAGTACAGCACAGAACAGGCCCTTCGGCCCTCGATGTTGTGCCGAGCAATGATCACCCTACTTAAACCCACGTAATCCGTATACCCGTAACCCAACAATCCCCCCATTAACCTTACACTACGGGCAATTTAGCATGGCCAATCCACCTAACCCGCACATCTTTGGACTGTGGGAGGAAACCGGAGCACCCGGAGGAAACCCACGCACACAGGGGGAGGACGTGCAGACTCCACACAGACAGTGACCCAGCCGGGAATCGAACCTGGGACCCTGGAGCTGTGAAGCATTGATGCTAACCACCATGCTACCGTGAGGCCCCTTGACATGTTGGTGTCAAGCCATAAAATGGCGCAAACACATTTCGTATAAAGACAAGCTTCTGTTCAACTCTTTACAATATGACCCGAGACAGGGGTGAATCGGCCCTCAACAACTCTGCTGACAAGTACCACTGAAAAGAAGGGTAGCAGGAGATTTTCCTCTTACTCGGTTTTGCTAAAGTGTCATTTTGAAGGTTGCAGACGACACAACGCGATAAATGGTCAACAGGATCGTAACAGAGGATGTGGACAGGTTGGTGAGAGGGACAGACACACGGCCGACACAATCGATCTCAACTGATCTTTCTTTCGCTGGAAGGGAGAGTTTGACAGACTCGGGAAGGTCAACTCCAGGCGGGATTTTCCACCCGCCCCTCTCCTGTCGTTCATCCTGGCCCGTTGACATCCATGCTGTCTTGCAGGGGTGAGGGGCGGGGTGGGTGGACCCACCTTTGCCGGGGGACTGGAAGATCCCGGAGACGGGGAAAAGGCCCGGGAGATTCCCACCCTCTGTTTCTCGCTCCACAGATCCTGTCAGACCAGCTGAGGTTTTCCAGCATTTTCTGTTTTTCTGATAGATTTCTGGCATCGGCAATATTTTCAGCCTGGGCCTGTTGGAAGGGGGAACGATGACAAAGAGGCAGAGGAATGGAAATGGTTGCATTTTGGGAGAGATGTGGGGATATGTTTTCAAACTGCTTTGAAGGTACAGAGAATGTTGGTTGGGGTTTTATTTTTTAGAAAGTGTACAGGGCAGTAACAAAATTATGAGGGGCAGGGACAGAGTGTACAGTCGGAGGCTTTTCCCCAGGGTAGAGGGGTCAATTACTAGGAGGCATAGGTTTAAGGGTCAAGGGGCAAAGTTTAGAGGAGATGTGTGAGGGAAGGTTTTTACATATGTTATGGGCCAGGGTTTAGAGAACGCCAAAGTGTAACATAGACTTCACCTGACCCACAATGTTTACTAGATTGTGGTATGGGGAGCACACGGCCCACTCTACAGGGATGGTACAGCAGAAATGGAAAAGTATTTTTTTAAGCAAAACAATGTTTATTCTATTAACTCAAGTTAACTTTTTAAAAACAAACAGTGAACATCTTAGCAACCGTTAATTCAAGTACCCCAAAGAATACAACACTAAGTAATCCGTAAGCTGTCCTTTCAACATCTGGCAGATTTTTAAAAAACATAACCTTTAACAGAAGCACATCAGGTTAAAGTCACTACTGAGAGCATTTATAATTCTGAATTCACCAAATGATCAAGAGATCGACTTTTCATGGCAGAGAGAACAACAGTGCACCTGCTTTGGCTGGCTTCAGCTCCAACACTGAAAAGGAAACCAAAACAACACAGACACACCCAAGCTTTTCTCAAAGTGAAACTAAAAAGCAGAGCCAGAGCTCAGCTCCACCCACACTCTGACATCACTGCCGCCACTTGAGCAGCCAAACATTTCTGAAAGCGACATTCTCATGACACACAGACGGTAGTGGGTGCCTGGAACTCGCTGCTGGAGGAGGTGGTGGAAGCCGGGACGATAGTGACATTTAAGGGGCATCTTGACAAATACATGAATAGGATGGGAATAGAGGGACACGGACCCCGGAAGTGTGGAAGATTGTAGTTTAGACGGGCAGCATGGTCGGCACAGGCTTGGAGGGCCGAAGGGCCTGTTCCTGTGCTGTACTTTTCTTTGTTCATGCAGGCCAGACTAGGTAGAGGTGGCAGATTTCCTTCCCTCAAGGACATTCGTGAACCGGATGTGTTTTTACGACAATCGACAATGGTTTGGGGGTCATCACTGGATTTCTAAAATTCCAGATTTTTATCCAAATCAAATTTCACCATCTGCTGTGGTGGAATTTGAACCCGGCTTCCCAGAGCATCATTCTGGGTCTCTCGTTATTTATCAGTACCACGGCACCACGACCTTCCCTAATTGGGTGCTGTTATTCAAAGAACTGGCAGGAACAATGAGGGGGCAGTGCGCTGTAAGGTTCAATTCTATTCTGGAAAGAAGGCAATGAATGGCGTTAAAACACACCAATGGGATGATCAGGAGTGGAAATTATGGTGGGAATTCTTGGAGTTTGGATCTTGGTTCACCGAGTCAAGAACACATCTCGGAGAATTCCTCCTCAGATGCTGTTCAATGATGCCAAATGTAGCGTGGCCAGTTCAGCTGATATATTGCAAGCCTTGGACAGACCTACCCTTGCAAAGGCTCAGGGAATGTGCAGCATCTCCATACTGATCCCATGGAGAAAGTATTGAAAGGTTGGCTTGAATTCTGCATGATAGAAATGCGAGCGTCACAAATTGACCGTTTTTTAAAATTTTTTAAAATAAATTTAGATTACCCAATTATTTTTTCTATTAAGGGGCAATTTAGCGTGGCCAATCCACCTACTCTGCATATTTTTGGGTTGTGGGGGCGAAACCCACGCAGACACGGGGAGAATGTGCAAACTCCACACGGACAGTGACCCAGAGCCGGGATCGAACCTGGGACCTCAGCGCAGTGAGGCGGTTGTGCTAACCACTAGGCCACCGTGCTGCCCGGTGACCGTTTTTGTTTTACAACAATTGGATTTCAAATGCCGTTGAACTTGTCTGGTGGGATTAGAACACTCAATCTTTGCACTTTGACCCTGGTGACAAGACAGCAACACTGCAGCAACCCCCATGTAAATAAACAAGGTATTCTTCCCTGCCAATCGCTTGCTTGAATTGTCCAATCCACTGCTTTGAGCCATCAGGATTTTTAAACAGGGCGCTGGGCCAATGGCAATGAGAAGACGTTTGCATTGGATGATGGGATGTGGAAGCCCTGTTGCTCAGCAGCAAGTTCCTGCTTGGAATTCTCCCAATTTCCTGAGGGGGGCAGTGTTTGGCAGGCCGGGTCCGCGGGCGACTGGCGCCATGTTGCAGGCCGCCGCTGTGCGCATGCGCGGCTATGGACCTGGCCATTCTGCGGCCGTATCCGCAGGTAAAGCCGGGGGCTTCACACAAGTACCTGAGCACTTATGCGCCAAGATCTCGCACGTCATCTACCCCTGAGTATATTCTCGTCTATTACGTAGACTTGCAAGAAGCTGATGTATTAATCTTCAAGCTGAACTCATATCAGGCGAAATCTGAAAATTGCCCAGGGCTGCTCTTGTGAAAGGATCATTGACACTTGGATAGGAGTAAGAAGACAAGGAACAAAAGTGTTTTCGAATAAATATTCAACTCAGAATCTAATCTCCTGGCCTGTCTGTTGGCGAGCTTGGAGATGGGAAGGATAATTAATTAGATGGGATGTAGCAGATCCATGTCACCTTCCCACCTCTGCCAGAATTAAGGCCTGGCTGACGTAGGAATTATTTTATTTAGATTGTATGATATATATTTGTTGCAGTAATATCTTTTTTTTAAATCCTGGTTTTACATACATGCAGATTCTATGTCTGCAAAAGGTGTGATTCAGATGTCGCAAAAGTGAGATCGTCATTCATTCTAACCTTGTGTGTGTTTACCGATATAAAAGAAGGGGTCACAATTTCAAGGTGAGAGGGGGAAAGTTTCAGGGAGATGTGCGTGGAAAGTTTTTTACGCAGAGGGTGGTGGGTGCAATTACAGCACAGGAACAGGCCCTTCGGCCCTCCCAGCCTGCGCCAATCCAGATCCTTTATCTAAACCTGTCCCCTATTTTCCAAGGATCTACTTCCCTCTGTTCCCCGCCCGTTCATATATCTGTCCTGATGCATCTTAAATGATGCTATCGTACCCGCCTCTACCACCTCCGCTGGCAAAGCACTCCAGGCACCCACCACCCTCTGCGTAAATAACTTTCCACGCACATCTCCCTTAAACTTTCCCCCTCTCACCTTGAAATCGTGACCCCTTGTAACTGACACCCCCACTCTTGGGAAAAGCTTGTTGCTATCCACCCTGTCCATACCTCTCATAATTTTGTAGACCTCAATCAGGTCCCCCCTCAACCTCCGTCTTTCCAACGAAAACAATCCTAATCTACTCAACCTTAGAGCCTCATGGAATTGTATTCTCATTTCTGGAGAGTAGATGCTTGGAGGGCTGGATTGTCCGATTTTGAGACTAAGTGCTGACGCCGGCGTGGGGACTGTGGTGTTTTACGACAGCAAAAACGGTGCAACAGCCGCCCCAATTCAGCAACTCTAAAGGGGTTCGCGCCATCGCCACGTGGAACGCAACCGATTCCAAGCGAAACGGTGGCAGATTCGCCGGGTCCGTGATTGGCGCACATGAGGCTCCCACGCCGCAGCCGCATTTAAACGACCCATCCCCCGCACACACACCGTCCCATCCGACGAGATGGCGGCTAGGAGAACAGCGCCACGGTTCAGGGACGCTGAGCTGGACGCCCTCCTGGACGCCGTGGAGGAGAGGTGGACGACCCTGTACCCCGGCCCAGGAGGAAGGCTGCCAGGCGCCACCATGCACCATGACTGGGTGCAGGTGGCAGACACAGTCAGCGCTGTGGGCAACACCATCCGGACTGGCATGCAGTGGCGGGAAAAACTGCACGACGTCCTCAGGGCGGCCAGGGTGAGTGGGCAGCGCTGTGCCCCTGGCACCAACCTCCCCTCCCCCCCCCCCGCCCACATGTAACCCGGACCCCCCCACCAGCCAAACCCCCACCCTGCTGCACATGCCAGCACCCATGCCAACCGCCATGGCCAGGTGCCCTGGCCACTGATGCCATCATCTACCCGACACCCGCCCCCCCCCCCCCCCCCCCCCCCCCCCCCCCCCCCGGATGGCAGAGCATTGACGGGGAGAGCAGCCTGAACACCAGCCCTCTGCCCGATACCCAGGCGACCCCGGAGCTCGGGTCAGAGGAGAGAATTGACGGTCCGTCAGTGCGTCTCCAACACCCGCCACCATCACAGAGACTCTCACCTCGGTTGGGCAATTTAGTGATGAGGCTTCTGGGACACGGACTGGTGAGCAGCACACAGCCGTCCCGGTACAGCAAGTGGAGGTACGAGCAGCCGAGGGGCCGGACGGTCAGAGGGCAGCCCAGCCCCAGCACCCAGCTGCCACCCAGGCGGGTCCCGGGCTCCTGGAATATCCTTTCCCACCCATAGTGTAGGTGCAGTCAGAGACCCAGGGACTAGAGAGGATGACGGCAGCTTCCAGCATCTGCAAATGCAGGTGGAGGAGTCCATCCGCATCCAGGAGCTGGGGGTGGTGTCGGTCATGTGTGCCACCCAGGCCAAACCGCACGGGTGGGGTCCGCGGCGGTGGCAATGGGGGCGACGGTGTTGGATATGGGTCAGCGTGTGCAAAGCCTGGGCCATTCTGTGCAGACAGGGGCCAAGGCCCAGGACACGTTTGCCCTCTCACAGGCAGCCATGTGCCAGAGCCACCTGGACATTCAAGCGGTGATCCTGGGTGTGGCCCAGGCACAGCAGGCCATGGCTGAGGGCACTGGCTGGCGTGGTGCAAATTCTGGGTGGGGTGTCCCAGTGCCAGAGGGAGGTGTCCCAGTGGGAGTTGGCCCAGTCACTGGCTGATGTGGCACAGACCCTCAGAGGTATCTTTGAACATTAAGGGACAATTTATCATAGCCATCTTCGATGCTGATTTTAGGTCACTATCTGTGTGGAGTCTGCACGTTCTCCCCGTGTCTGCGTGGGCTTCCTCCTGGTGCTCCGGTTTCCTCCCACAGTCCAAAGATATGCAGGTTAGGTGGATTGGCCATGATAAATTGTCCCTTAGTGTCCAAAGATGTGCAGGTTAGGTGGCTTGGCCATGCTAAATTGTCCCTTAGTGTCCAAAGATGTACAGGTTAGGTGGATTGGCCATGTTAAATTGTCCCTTAGTGTCCAAAGATGTGCAGGTTAGGTGGATTGGCCATGATAAATTGTCCCTTAGTGTCCAAAGATGTACAGGTTAGGTGGATTGGCCATGTTAAATTGTCCCTTAGTGTCCAAAGATGTGCAGGTTAGGTGGATTGGCCATGATAAATTGTCCCTTAGTGTCCAAAGATGTACAGGTTAGGTGGATTGGCCATGTTAAATTGTCCCTTAGTGTCCAAAGATGTACAGGTTAGGTGGATTGGCCATGTTAAATTGCCCCTTAGTGTCCAAAGATGTACAGGTTAGGCGGATTGGCCATGATAAATTGTCCCTTAGTGTCCAAAGAGGTGCAGGTTAGGTGGATTGGCCATGATCAATTGTCCCTTAGTGTCCAAAGATGTACAGGTTAGGTGGATTGGCCGTGCTAAATTGTCCCTTAGTGTCCCAAGATGTACAGGTTAGGTGGATTGGCCGTGCTAAATTGTCCCTTAGTGTCCAAAGATGTACAGGTTAGGTGGGTTAGGGTTGGGGAAGTGGGCCGAGGTTGAGTGCTCTTTCGGAGGGTTGGTCTAGACTCGATGGGCCGAGTGGCACTGTAGGGATTCTCATTTTGTCAGAGGCGAGTGCCTGGTTCAGAGAGTCGGAGCTCGGTGTGTTCCTGCTCATTGAGGTGGAAGAGTTCATTTCTCTCAGTGTGTTAAAGAAACGTGTAGGTAGCTGCTCGTTTAGAGTCACGTTTCCAACTCTCCCCTGTGGCTTGGGGCAGCAGGGAATAGAAAATGTTTGTTCGACACCCCCGGTCATCCATGAAAACGGCAGGCACCGTTTCTGATGAATGTGGACGAGACGACAAATAGTCAGTGATCGGAGAGATTATCGTTCTGCTGAAGAAATGGAAAAAGCAGCCGATCTCTGCCATGTGTGGTACCAGTCTTGGGTAACTGCTGCCCTCTGTTGGTTCTCATATGACATGCCTGACCGAGAGCACACAGACCTTCTATTCCATTGTATCTCTTTCACTGGGGGAGGATTACCAGGTGGGTGAAGAGGATCGAAGAGGGCGAATTACCCCCAACCCCACCCAGGACAGTCGATTTGATATCTCCTGGTGGCTACTTCCTGGGGCTTGCCTGTTCGGGTAGATGTGAGGCATTTCAGGGAGGTCGAAGAATTAACGTGGGACAAAAAGAAATTGCTGAATGTGAAGCATTTATTTTCTCTTATTAAATACAAAATGTTACAATGGAAGAGGAGATGATGCGCCTGTATACAACTCCGTAATCCACATACCCCCAATATACAGAGAAAATACAATGAGCTACTTATCGGCAATTACCCCACTTTCCCACAACTCAACAGTGTGCGCGCGCGTGTGTGTGGGATTTCAGCTGATGCCAAGGTGGGTAGGTTCCAACAGTGTGAATGGGTACCTGGACCTATCTGGAAGGTCGGGGTTGACCAGAATATCATCTCCCTCCCCCTGACCTCATCGCGTCCCAGTCTCGAGAGTTAACCTTCCCTCTTGTCGATAACACCTCGTCTCTGAAACCTTCCCAACTTGATTTTACGCCCACGACTAAGAAATAAAACCAGACAGAAAGGAATGATCAGAAATCCTGAAATGCATTCAATGCCTTCAGGAGAGCATCAAAATGTTCCTTCACCTTTGACCCTTAAGAGAGGCTGTCTATTTTAAATTTGGCTTATTCCGATTAACTCGATTACCAAGCAAAGCTTTATTTCAAGCACTGAAAGCAAACAAATTGTTAATTCCCTTTTACTCCAGTGAATTAAACTCTTTCACCATCACTCCCATTATTATATTATATATTAATCCCAATTAAATAGATAGTTACTAATTTCATTTGGTGATAAAATGATTTCCACATCCACCTCTCATTGACCTATGTACAATAAATTCTGATGGGACTTTGCATTCACTCCCCTGTGAATAATTCCAGTTCATCAAGTTCCATTCTGTTCTCATGCATACAGAGCTGATCTATACAGTGAATAGAAGATTTGACCATGAAAAGTTTCCAATTACTTGACTTTCCACAGCTTATATTTGATACAATCTGCCCAGGATCCATCAGGCAAACCTGCCGTACTTCCAGACGATCTGATCACAAGAGTCTAATACTGAAGACTCCAATTTCTGTGGAGTTGCAGGAGTTTGAATTACTGAGATGGCTATGGTGCAAATCTTACAAGTGATCCATGGTTCTCATGTGGACATTTGCATTTCTTGAAGGTAGTATGCATTTATTGAATGAATATTGAATCGCTGGTCAGTGTTTTAGACACCTTCCTAAAGGAACATTGAAGTAAAGTCTCCTCACAGTTAGCGAGAAGATATTACGCCCTGTCAGTTAAATGGAAGCTTTCGGTGAACATGCTAATAGTTAATTGACCCAAAAGCATGCAAGCTCATTCCTCAAAGATACTTTGGCAATTTTTCAGCGTCAGCCCCAGGGTCACAATAGTAGTGTCAGAACAATAAGCATATCATAATGTTTTCTTGAATTTGGATAGTTTGAAGGAGCTGTACTTGCATGCTGAAGCGTCTGTTGAACCAAATTGTGTAACCAGGAAAGGGAGAGACATGTTGAAGAACCTGGAAGATTAAGAGGGGGGGGGTCACATGTCAAAGAGCATCCCCCCCCCCCCCCAAGAAACCGCGTACACAAGGGTCCAACAGACAGAAACGTTTTGGCGAATTTGGAAGAATATCTTCGATTTGAACGCATTGAGGAATCCCCATAATTCGAAGAGTCCAACACGATGAGCTGGTTGAACCGTTTGCCGAATCGGACTGAAGCGGCGGTCTTGGCAACCTCACTTTTTGGATCCAGTCGATTTTGTGGATGGGCCCATCAGCATTGGCGATTGGTTTTTGTGAGTTATCTGAATCTGGAGGCGAGACAGGACAAGAGAAAATCCAACACTTGTTATTTGTATGGTGCAGAAACCGAAAGATCAGAGAATCATTGCAGTGTAGAAGGAGGCCATTCTACCCATCGAGTCTGCACCGACCCTCTGAAAGAGCATCCCATCTCAACACATGCCCCACCTTATCCCCGTAACTCAATAACCCCACCTAACGTTTGGATGCTAAGGGACAATTTAGCACGGCCAATCCACCTAACCTACACATCTTTGGGCTGTGGGAGGAAACAGGAGCGCCCGGAGGAAACCCACGCAGACACGGGGAGAACGTGCAGACTCCACACAGACAGTGACCCAAGAGAGTCCGTGAGCAGGTTATTGCTGAGTAAGTGCTGCTTGATAGCCCTGTTGATGACTCCTTCCATCACTGTGCTGATGATGGAGAGTAGACTGATAGGGGTGTAACTGGCTGGGTTGGATTTGTCCTGTTTCTAGTGTACAGGACACACCTGGGCAATTTCCCACATTGCTGGGTAGATGCCAGTGTTGTAGCTGCACTGGAACAGCTTGGCTAGGGGTGTGGCAAGTTCTGGAGCACAAGTCTTCAGTACTATTGCTGGGATATTGTCAGGGCCCATAGCCTTTGCAGTATCCAGTGCCTTCAGCCGTTTCTAGATATCACGTGGAATGAATCGTATTGGCTGAAGACTGACATCTGTGATGCTGGGACCTCCGGAGGAGACCGAGATGGATCATCCACTCAGCACTTCTGGCTGAAGATTGTTGCGAATGCCTCAGCCTTGTCTTTTGCACAGATGTGCTGGGCTCCTCCATCATTGAGGATGGGGATATTTGTGGAGCTTCCTCCTCCAGTGAGTTGTTTAATTGGCCACCACCATTCACGGCTGGACTCCAGAACTTGGATCTGATCTGTTCGTTGTGGAATTGCTGAGCTCTGTCTATTACTTGCTGCTTATGCTGTTGGACACACAAACAGTCCTGTGTTGTAGCTTCACTAGGTTGACACCCCATTTTTCAGTATGCCTGGTGTTGCTCCTGGCGTGCTCTCCTGCACTCTTCATTGAACCAGGGTTGACCCCCTGGCTTGGTGGTAATGGTAGAGTGGGGGATATGCTGGGCCGTGAGGTTATAGATTATGGTTGAATAGAATTCTGCTGCTGCTGATGGCCCACAGCGCCTCATGGATGCCCAATCTTGAGTTGCTAAATCTGTTTGAAGTCTATCCCATTTAGCACGGTGGTAATGTCACACAACACGATGGAGGGTATCCTCAATGTGAAGATGGGACTTTGTCTCCACAAGGACTGTGCGGTGGTCACTCCTACCGATACTGTCATGGACAGATGCATCTGCAGCAGGCAGGTTGGTGAGGATGAGGTCAAGTATGTTTTTCCCTCTTGTTGGTTCCCTCACCACCTGCTGCAGTCCCAGTCTAGCAGCGATGTCCTTTAGGACCCGGCCAGCTCGGTCTGTGGTGTTACTACTGACCACCCTTGGTGATGGACATTGAAGCCCCCCACCCAGAGTATGTTCTGTGCCCTTGCCACCCTCAGTGCTTCCTCCAAGTGGTGTGTAACATGGAGGAGTACTGATTCATCAGCTGATGGTGGCCGGTACGTGGGAATCAGCAGGCGGTTTCCTTGCCCATGTATAACCTGAAGCCATGAGACTTTACGGGGTCCAGAGTCGATGTTGAGGACTCCCAGGGCAACTCCCTCCTGACTGTATCCCACTGTGCTGTCCGCCACCTCTGCTGGCTCTGTCCTGCCGGTGAGACAGGACGTATCCAGCGATGGTGATAGTGGTGTCTGGGACATTGTCTATCCCAGTGGAACAGTACCAAATTATCTGCCAGTGGAACACACCCAATCATCCGCCAGTGGAACAGGACCCAATCATCCGCCAGTGGAACAGGACCCAATCATCCGCCAGTGGAACAGGACCCAATCATCCGCCAGTGGAACAGGATCTAACCATCCGCCAGTGGAACACAACCTAACCATCCGCCAGTGGAACAGGACCCAATCATCCGCCAGTGGAACAGGATCTAACCATCCACCAGTGGAAAACAACCTAACCATCTGCCAGTGGAACAGGACCCAATCATCTGCCAGTGGAACACGACCCAATCATCTGCCAGTGGAACACGACCCAATCATCCACCAGTGGAAAACAACCTAACTATCTGCCACTGGACCAGGACCCAATCATCCGCCAGTGGAACACGACCCAATCATCTGCCAGTGGAACACGACCCAATCATCCACCAGTGGAACTGGACCTAACCATCCGCCAGTGGAACACAACCTAACCATCTGCCAGTGGAACACAACCTAACCATCCACCAGTGGAAAACAACCTAACCATCTGCCACTGGACCAGGACCCAATCATCCGCCAGTGGAACACGACCCAATCATCTGCCAGTGGAACACGACCCAATCATCCACCAGTGGAACTGGACCTAACCATCCGCCAGTGGAACACAACCTAACCATCCGCCAGTGGAACACAACCTAACCATCCGCCAGTGGAACACAACCTAATCATCCGCCAGTGGAACACAACCTAACCATCCGCCAGTGAAACGGGACCTAACCATCCGCCAGTGGAACACAACCTAATCATCCGCCAGTGGAACACAACCTAATCATCCGCCAGTGGAACACAACCTAATCATCCGCCAGTGGAACACAACCTAACCATCCGCCAGTGGAACACAACCTAATCATCCGCCAGTGGAACACAACCTAACCATCCGCCAGTGGAACAGGACCCAATGATCTGCCAGTGGAACACAACCTAACTATCTGCCACTGGACAAGGACCCAATCATCCGCCAGTGGAACACGACCCAATCATCTGCCAGTGGAACAGGACCTAACCATCCGCCAGTGGAACTGGACCTAACCATCCGCCAGTGGAACTGGACCTAACCATCTGCCAGTGGAACACAACCTAACCATCTGCCAGTGGAACACAACCTAACCATCCGCCAGTGGAACACAACCTAACCATCCGCCAGTGGAACAGGACCTAATCATCCGCCAGTGGAACACAACCTAACCATCTGCCAGTGGAACGGGACCTAACCATCCGCCAGTGGAACACAACCTAACCATCCACCAGTGGAACACAACCTAACCATCCGCCAGTGGAACACAACCTAACCATCCGCCAGTGGAACACAACCTAATCATCCGCCAGTGGAACACAACCTAACCATCCGCCAGTGGAACACGGCCTAACCATCCGCCAGTGGAACACAACCTAACCATCCGCCAGTGGAACACGGCCTAATCATCCGCCAGTGGAACACGGCCTAACCATCCGCCAGTGGAACAGGACCCAATCATCTGCCAGTGGAACACGGCCTAACCATCCGCCAGTGGAACACGGCCTAACCATCTGCCAGTGAAACGGGACGTAACCATCCACCAGTGGAACACAACCTAACCATCCACCAGTGGAACACAACCTAACTATCTGCCACTGGACCAGGACCTAACCATCTGCCAGTGGAACAGGACCCAGTCATCTGCCAGTGAAATGGGACCTAACCATCTGCCAGTGGAACAGGACCCAATCATCTGCCAGTGAAACGGGACGTAACCATCCGCCAGTGGAACACAACCTAACCATCCGCCAGTGGAACACAACCTAACCATCCGCCAGTGGAACACAACCTAACCATCCGCCAGTGGAACACAACCTAACCATCCGCCAGTGGAACACAACCTAACCATCCGCCAGTGGAACACAACCTAACCATCCGCCAGTGGAACACAACCTAACCATCCGCCAGTGGAACAGCACCCAATCATCTGCCAGTGGAACACGGCCTAACCATCCGCCAGTGGAACACGGCCTAACCATCCGCCAGTGGAACACGGCCTAACCATCCGCCAGTGGAACACGGCCTAACCATCCGCCAGTGGAACACGGCCTAACCATCCGCCAGTGGAACACGGCCTAACCATCCGCCAGTGGAACACGGCCTAACCATCCGCCAGTGGAACACGGCCTAACCATCCGCCAGTGGAACACGGCCTAACCATCCGCCAGTGGAACAGGACCTAATCATCTGCCAGTGGAACACACCCAATCATCTGGACCTAATCATCTGCCAGTGAAATGGGACCCAATCATCTGCGAGTGGAACACGACCCAATCATCTGCCAGTGAAACTGGACCTAATCATCTGCCAGTGGAACAGGACCTATCATCTGCCAGTGGAACAGGACCTATCATCTGCCAGTGGAACATTTCCTCGTGCCATCACTCCTTGCTCTGGTCTACACCATGGCTTACTGTAGAATTTGTAACTGGGACATGTCCTCCTGCGGTGGTCTCCTGAACTGTGACTTACCGTACAGGGTGGCTGCAGCCATGGCTCTCCGTCAATCTGCATTGGCAGCAATCGCTTTGTCCTGAGGGGGAAGCAAAATGATGGAAATGTGTGAGCGTTGGGGAGGCTCCTGGACCAATGTACAAAAGAAACTCGAGTCACGGTTGAATGTGTCTTTTAGTTCCATTTAACATGGCGGCCATTTGTCTTCAGTCACTCCCCATTTCTGTTACCTGATAATGAGGTCAGAGCATTGGGCCAATCGTTTCCCTGCATTCTTCAATCCTGCGTAAATCTGTCCCATTTCAATCACTCCTTCCAGCCCCACCACTTCCAATAGTTTATCACTCAACTCTGCAAAGAAACATATTGCAACAATCTTTTACCAGGATCAAACAAATCCCTTCGGAACATTAAACCTCGAAACTTATACAACTGCCGTGACATTTCGGAGTGGATAATCTGGAGGGCGATAGCTGGTCGCCAACTCGTGGTGAAGGCAGTCCTGGACGATTGACAATACAATGTTCTGACCACGTGACATGTAACAACTGACCACACATGACCTCGACAAACGTTGCCGGGATAAGTCTCCAGGCGAAATTAATCTCTGGGACCTGATTGCCTGCACCCTCGGGTACTAAAGGAGGTGGCAGCAGAGATAGTGGATGCATTGGTTATGGTATTTCAGAATTCCCTGGATTCTGGAAGGGTCCCAGTGGATTGGAAACACGCCAATGTGACGCCCCTATTCAAAAAGGGAGATAAAATGTCGGAAACTATAAACTGGTGAGCTTGACCTCTGTGGTGGGGAAGTTGCTGGAATCAATCATTGAGGAGATGACTGAACTTTTGGAAAGGCAATGCTCAATCCACCATTGTCAGCATGGCTTTATGAAGGGTACGTCATGCTTGACAAACTTGCTTGAGATCTTTTGAGGGCGTAACCATCAAGGTGGATAATGGGGAACCTGTGGATGTGGTGTACCTAGACTTCCAGAAGGCATTTGACAAAGTGCTGCATAACAGACTGATTCAGTCTGGCACGTATGGCAAGGAATGCCAATGCCCTTTGTCGGAGCAACATGAAGCTATTCAATTAATCGAGCCTGCTCTGCCATTCAATGAGAACATGGTTGATTGGCACCCCAACTCCATTGACCCACCTTTGTTTCATGTGCCTTGGTATGGTTACCTGACCAAAGAGGCTTGCAAGCCCGTCCCTGAAAACTCTGTTCGGGTACACAGAGGGAGAATTCCGAATGTCCAAATTGCCTAACCTGCATGTCTTTGGACTGTAGGAGGAAACCGGAGCACCCGGAGGAAACCCACACAGACATGGGGAGAACGCGGACACCACACAGACAGTTACCCAAGCCTGGAATCAAATCTAGGACCCTGGAGCTGTGAGGCAACAGTGCTAACCACTGTGCTACAGTGCCGCCCTGACTTGTGCCATGTAGATGGTGGACAGGGTTTGCTGAACAAAAATCCACTGTGGTGAATGTATGCACCATAATGCATGCATGATACTGTAACCTGTGACCTATGACCTGGAAGTGGTGATATGAACTGTTTCCAGGTACTGTACTGTAACCCCGGTATGGCTCCGCCACTGGCTCCGCCCACACTGGGGCCATATATAAGCCGGCCTCTTGTGGGCGGCATTCATCTGTACTACTGACTCTGGCTAGGCAAGTTCATGACTAATAAAGCCTTCTGTTCACTCGCTCTCTCTGCCTCACGGTGAATTGAAGGTATATCATCCACCCATCTCAGATTTAACATTAACAACTGTTCCAGCTTCAGCTGCTGTTTGAGGGGGAGAATTCTAAACCTCTCCCACCCTCCGAGTGAATAAGTGCTTCCTAACATCTCTCCTGAACGGCCTCAACCCAATTTTTAAATCGTCAACAGTTTATCTTTATCTGCCCTGTCTTTTCCTGTTAATATCTTCAATACTTCAATCAGATGACCCTTAACCTTTGAGATTCTAGAAAAACAGGTCTAATTTGTATAATCGATCGTTATAACTTAACCCGTGTAATCTAGATATCATTCCTTTTAAACCGACTTTGCACTCAGTCCAAGGCTAAAATATTTTTGTTTCTTTGTATCAGCTCCATTAAATCCCTTTAACATTTTAAACATAGTGCAAGATCCAGGTTGCCATGGTTACCCACCTTGTGTGCACGATTTGAGGGCCTCGGAGTCAGTTATTGCCGCATAGGTTTTGTTTAGCAGGGCCTTGTTCTCTCCTTTCTTGTTTTCACCCCATAGGTTTGAACCCCCGTGCATGCTGGGAATGTTGAGGATGGCGATCCCCTCCAGGGATAGATTGCTCAGGTCTAAGAGGCTCCCGCAGCACTGCGAAAAGAAAAGAAATCAAAGATCAGCCCCTTATCTCCATTACAAAAGGTCCCGAGGTCGGGGGGTGGGGAGCATCTGCAACTGTTGAATGGCCACTTCTCATCTGAAGCAAGAGTGGGCCCAAGGCCTACCCGATGCAATTTTCAGTCAGACATTACCCGACTAGTTCCCAATCTCGACAAAGGGTTGCTGGAGGCCGCTCCAAATATCCCGCAGAAAACTGTAGTATTTTTTTTTTTTAATTGTTGGCAGTCAGATCGGCACTGCCATCCCCAGAAACACTCGGGGCCCATTCTCCTCCCCCCTGCCAAGAAGGCCAAACAAACCAGATTATGGAGTCAAGAGTAGAAATTATACCAATAGACGTTTAGGCCTGGGACCCCCAACCCTTCCTAACCAGCTAAACCAGCAGCAACATTCAGGCGGTGCTGGACAGGATCGATCTCACTCACTTCTATCTCCAAAACCTCCTGCAGGTTCTTACACGTAGCAGAGACCGTTTCAGAGGTCGCAAACTCAAAATACCACAGCTTATTCTTCATCCTTTCAAAAAGAGAAAACAACAGTTTTGGATCAGCTTTGCAGGCACGATTTCATAAACGTACAGCGACTGGGTATTCTTTTGTGACCGAGATGCTATTTCTTTGTGGGCATTTCTTTTGAGGGGATGAGTTTGTGAGTAAAAGGGAGGGAAATCGCCTGGCCAGTTGGTGCTTCAATGCACAGCGTCGGGCGAACATCCCTGTCTCAGAGTCAGAAGGGGCGGTCTTCAAACTCTACCCCACATGATCTCTGTGAGTGGAGACGGGAGCTGTGACTCTGGATTGATGTCCTGGGAATACTCGTGGCGGAGGGCTGTAGCAGCCATCTTAGCCAATAGAAAGATAGTTACAACCATGGAGGCGGTGACGGCCACGGAGGCGGTGAAGGCCTGTCAGAATGTTCATAGCCTGAGAAACCTTCCACTACGTCACGATATACGCTCGGGAAACTCGAGAAGGTAAATCCAATTTATTTTCTGCCAAAAGAAAAGGCTGTGATGCGACAGACAGCACACAGGTCCCAACCGGGACTACCCATCATGTCAGTCCCGGTCTAGGCCGGTTTAATGAGGTGATTTCTACGAGCCCCAGCGAATGGGCCTTCACCCCACAGCGGGGAGGGGGGAGCTTGTATTCTATAAGCCCCATGGGGACATCAATCGGGTTGTCCCTGTGGTACTCGGGAGCGTTACTACAGTCACCGAGGGAAACATGACGCAAAACCAGTTCTGGGGTACGTCCTAGTCTACTCATGTTCTCGATTTGTATGTACACATGTCCATATGTTAGAATTATCCAGATCTTACCAGCCTCTCCCAGCCTAACCCGAGTCAATTCTATGCAAAAATGTCACAAGAGGGTGCTTCCTAAAAGTTCAGAGTTCACATAGCAGATACCGTCAATTCGACAAGCACTGTGTTATATTATAGAAGTACTCAATGATATTTTAACTCCTGTGACACATTGATTAACTGCTACCAGGGAAACGGGGGGCAATCAAGACCGATCAACCTCAAAATAGGGGTCAGGCCACTGATCTGGTAAACCACAAAAGCTGGAGCAATGCTCTGGGGTTCCTCGTTCGAATCTCACCACGGTCGACAGTCAAATTTGAATTTCATAAAAAAATAAATCTCCAACCCTATAATCCCCCCCCCCACTGTCGATTGTTGTAAAAACCCATCTGGTTCACGAATGTCCTTCAGGGAAGGAAATCTGCCGTCCTTACCCGGTCTGGCCTACATGTGACTCCAGACCCACAGCAATGTGGTTGGCGCTCGAAAATAAAATGCCCTCTGAAACGGCCTCACAAAGCAAGTTCGAGGGCAATTAGGGGGGAGTAATACCAGCCCAGTGGTGTATAGCTGGCACTAAAGATTCAACCCACTGTACACATGCGGCACAGCAGCACCCCATGGTTAGCACTGTTGCTTCACAGTGTCAGGGTCCCAGGTTCGATTCTCAGCTGGGTCACTGTCTGTGTGGAGTCTGCACGTTCTCCTCGTGTCTGCGTGGCTTTCCTCTGGGTGCTCCGGTTTCCTCCCACAAGTCCCGAAAGACGTGCTGTTGGGTGAATTGGACATTCTGAATTCTCCCTCTGTGACCCGAACAGGGCAGAATGTGGTGACTAGGGGCTTTTCACAGTAACTTCATTGCAGTGTTAATGTAAGCCTACTTGTGACACTAATAAAGATTATTATTCTATCGAAAATTTGACGAACCTGCTGTTGAATTTTTCCGGATACTTCTCTCTCATTACATGAAATCGATGAGCAATTGATGCATCCTTTAAGTACAAAAAAGATGTTAGCAATCCAAACCCAGTCCCCTGCTACCTCCATTTCACAAGGAGGACCTTACAAACAAGGCCATAAATGCACATTCAACTAACCTGGGTTCCACCAGGGTCACTCAGCTCCTGACCTCATTACAGCCTTGGTTCAAACATGGACAGAAGAGCTGAAGGCCAGAGGTGAGAGCGACTGCCATTGACATCAAGGCAGCATTTGACCGAGTGTGGCATCAAGGAGCCCGAGCTAAACTGAAGTCAATGGGAATCAGGGGGAAACTCTCCGCTGGTTGGAGTCATACCCGGCACAAAGGAAGATGGTTGTGGTGATTGGAGGTCAATCATCTCAGCTCCAGGACATCACTGCAGGAGTTCCTCAGGGTAGTGTCCTCGGCCCAACCATCTTCAGCTGCTTCATCAATGACCTTCCTTCCATCATAAGGTCAGAAGTGGGGATGTTTGCGGATGACTGCACAATGTTCAGCACCATTTGTGACTGCTCAGATAATGAAGCAGTCCATGTTCAAATGAACAATATCCAGGCTGGGCTGGCAAGTGGCAAGTTACATTTGTGCCACACAAGTGCCAGGCAATGACCATCTCCTACAAGAGAAGGTCTAACCACCGCCCCCTTGACATTCACTGACATTACCATCGCTGAATCCCCCACCATCAACATCCTGGGGGTTACCATTGATCAGAAACTGAACTGGACCCAGCCACACAAATATGTGGCTGTGGGCGACACGGTGGCGCAGTGGTTAGCACTGCAGTCTCACGGCACTGAGGTCCCAGGTTCAATCCCGGCTCTGGGTCACGGTCCGTGTGGAGTTTGCACATTCTCCCCGTGTCTGTGTGGGTCTCGCCCCCACAACCCAAAAAGATGTGCAGGGTAAAAGCAAATTACTGCAGATGCTGGAATCTGAAACCAAAGAGAAA
Organism: Scyliorhinus canicula; assembly: GCF_902713615.1. Taxonomy (NCBI): domain Eukaryota; kingdom Metazoa; phylum Chordata; class Chondrichthyes; order Carcharhiniformes; family Scyliorhinidae; genus Scyliorhinus; species Scyliorhinus canicula. Next base: position 8,787,692 of record NC_052173.1, on the reverse strand, counting down.
ATGCTGGAAAATCTCAGCAGGTTTGGCAGCGTCTGTAGGGAGAGAAAAGAGCTAACGTTTCGAGTCCAGATGACCCTTTGTCAAAGCTTTGAGGCAACATCCTGGCACTCCCTCCCTAACAGCACAGTGGGTGTACCTACACCCCGTGGACTGCAGCGGTTCAAGGAGGCAGCTCACCCACCACCTTCTGGAGGGGCAATTAGGAATGGGTAATAAATCCAATGCTGCTCATGGCCCAAGAGCAAATGATAAAAAAATAATCCTGACGACCTTGACCAACACCTCAGTTCTTACTCTTCTCTCTCAGGATCTATCTCGGTTTCATTGTCACTCCTTCTGGACATCAGCTTGGCCCAGTGAGTAAAGCACGCTTGCCTCCGAGGGAAAACGTCATGAGTTGAGAGCCCACCCCAGAGTCTAAACAACACAGTCTGGAATGAGAACAGCGTGTGGTATTGAGGGACACTGTACTGCCTGATGTCTACCCTTTCACATCAGATGGTAAACCCATCGGCGTGTTCGTTAAGATATAAAGAATCCTGTGATTTGAAGAACAGTCTCCAACAGCTATCATAGAATCCCAACAGTGCAAAAGGGGGCCATTCGGCCCATTGAGTCTGCACCGACCCTCTGAAACAGCACCCTACTTAGGGCCAATTCCCCACCCTACCCTGTAACCCCACCTAACCTTCAGACACTAGGAGGCAATTTAGCATGGCCAATCCCCCAAAGGGGCAATTTAGCATGGCCAATCCCCCATGGAGCAATTTAGCATGGCCAATCCCCCAAAGGGGCAATTTAGCATGGCCAATCCCCCATGGAGCAATTTAGCATGGCCAATCCCCCATGGAGCAATTTAGCATGGACAATCCCCCATGGAGCAATTTAGCATGGCCAATCCCCCAAAGGGGCAATTTAGCATGGCCAATCCCCCATGGAGCAATTTAGCATGGCCAATCCCCCATGGAGCAATTTAGCATGGCCAATCCACCATGGAGCAATTTAGCATGGCCAATCCCCCATGGAGCAATTTAGAACATAGAACATAGAACACTACAGCGCAGTACGGGCCCTTCGGCCCTCGATGTTGCGCCGACCTGTGAAACCATCTGAAGCCTATCTGACCTACACTATTCCATTTTCATCCATATGTCTATCCAGTGACCACTTAAATGCCCTTAAAGTTGGCGAGTCTACTACTGTTGCAGGCAGGGCGTTCCACACCCCTACTACTCTCTGAGTAAAGAAACTGCCTCTGACATCTGTCCTATATCTATCACCCCTCATGTTGGTCATCACCATCCGAGGAAAAAGACTCTCACTGTCCACCCTATCTAACCCTCTGACTATCTTATATGTCTCTATTAAGTCACCTCTCAGCCTTCTCCTCTCTAACGAAAACAACCTCAATTCCCTGAGCCTTTCCTCGTAAGACCTTCCCTCCATACCAGGCAACATCCTAGTAAATCTCCTCTGAACCCTTTCCAAAGCTTCCACATCCTTCCTATAATGTGGTGACCAGAACTGCACGCAGTACTCCAGGTGCGGCCGCACCAGAGTTATGTACAGCTGCAGCATGACCTTGTGGTTCCGAAACTCAATCCCCCTGCTTATAAAGGCTAGCACACCATATGCCTTCTTAACGGCCCTATTAACCTAGCTGGCAACTTTCAGGGATTTATGTACCTGGATGCTGAGATCTCTCTGTTCATCTACACTACCAAGAATCTTGCCATTAGCCCAGTACTCTGCATTCCTGTTACTCCTTCCAAAGTGAACCACCTCACACTTTTCCGCATTAAACTTCATCTGCCACCTCTCAGCCCAGCTCTGCAGCTTATCTATGTCCCTCTGTATCCTATAACATCCTTCAACACTATCCACAACTCCACCGACCTTCGTGTCATCTGCAAATTTACTAACCCATCCTTCTACACCCTCTTCCAGGTCATTTATAAAAATGACAAACAGCAGTGGCCCCAAAACAGATCCTTGCGGTACACCACTAGTAACTGAACTCCAGGATGAACATTTGCCATCAACCACCACCCTCTGTCTTCTTTCAGCTAGCCAATTACTGATCCAAACCGCTAAATCACCTTCAATTCCATACTTCCTTATTTTCTGCAATAGCCTACCGTGGGGAACCTTATCAAACGCCTTACTGAAATCCATATACACCACATCAATAGCTTTACCCTGATCCACCTGTTTGGTCACCTTCTCAAAAAACTCAATAAAGGTTTGTGAGGCATGACCTACCCTTCACAAAACCGTGTTGAGTATCGCTAATCAACTTGTTCTTTTCAAGATGATTATAAACCCTATCTCTTATAACCTTTTCCAACATTTTACCCACAACCGAAGTAAGGCTCACAGGTCTATAATTACCAGGGTTGTCTCTACTCCCCTTCTTGAACAAGGGGACAACATTTGCTATCCTCCAGTCTTCCGGCACTATTCCTGTCGACAAAGACGACATAAAGATCAAGGACAAAGGCTCTGCAATCTCCTCCCTGGCTTCCCAGAGAATCCTAGGATAAATCCCATCTGGCCCAGGGGACTTATCTATTTGACATTTTCTAAAATTGCTAACACCTCCTCCTTTTGAACCTCAATTCCATCTAGCCTGGTCGACTGAACCCGAGTGTTCTCCTCGACAACATTGTCTTTCTCCAGTGTAAACACTGACGAAAAATATCCATTTAATGCTTCCCCTATCTCCTCCGATTCCACACACAACTTTCCACTACTATCCTTGATTGGCCCTAATCTTACTCTAGTCATTCTTTTGTTCCTGATATACCTATAGAAAGCCTTAGGGTTTTCCTTGATCCTATCCGCCAACGACTTTTCGTGTCCTCTCCTCGCTCTTCTTAACTCTCCCTTTAGGTCCTTCCTGGCTAACTTGTAACTCTCAAGTGCCCTAACTGAGTCTTCATGTCTCATCCTAACATAAGCCTTCTTCTTCCTCTTGACAAGTGCTTCAACTTCCTTAGTAAACCACGGTTCCCTTGCTCGACAACTTCCTCCCTGCCTGACAGGTACATACTTATCAAGGACACGCAGTAGCTGTTCCTTGAAAAAGCTCCACATTTCGATTGTACCCATCCCCTGCAGTTTCCTTCCCCATCCTATACATCCTAAATCTTGCCGAATAGCATCATAATTGCCTTTCCTCCAGCTATAATTCTTGCCTTGCGGTATATACCTATCCCTGCCCATTGCTAAAGTAAACATAACCGAGTTGTGATCACTATCACCAAAGTGCTCACCTACATCTAAATCTAACACCTGGCCGGGTTCATTACCCAGTACCGAATCCAATGTGGCCTCGCCCCTTGTTGGCCTGTCTACATACTGTGTCAGAAAACCCTCCTGCACACACTGCACAAAAACTGACCCATCTATAGTACTCGAACTATAGTATTTCCAGTCAATATTTGGAAAGTTAAAGTCCCCCCATAACAACTACCCTGTTACTCTCGCTCCTGTCAAGAATCATCTTTGCAATCCTTTCCTCTACATCTCTGGAACTATTCGGAGGTCTATAGACAACTCCCAACAGGGTGACCTCTCCTCTACTGTTCCTAACCTCGGCCCATACTACCTCAGTAGACGAGTCCTCAAGCGTCCTTTCTACCGCCGTAATACTTTCCTTGATTAACAATGCCACACCCCCCCCCTCTTTTACCATCTTCTCTGTTCTTACAGAAACATCTAAATCCTGGAACCTGCAACAACCATTCCTGTCCCTGCTCTACCCATGTCTCCGAAATCGCCACAACATCGAGATCCCAGGTACCAACCCATGCTGCAAGCTCACCCACCTTATTCCGGATGCTCCTGGCGTTGAAGTAGACACACTTCAAACCAGCGTCTTGCTTGCCGGTGCCCTCTTTCGAACTTTTAACCCTATCCCTGACCTCACTACTCTCAACATCCTGTACACTGGGACTACAATTTAGGTTCCCATCCCCCTGCTGAATTAGTTTAAACCCCCCCGAAGAGCACTAGCAAATCTCCCCCCCCCCCCCAGGATATTGGTACCCCTCTGGTTCAGGTGAAGACCATCCTGTTTGTAGAGGTCCCACCTACCCCAGAATGAGCCCCAATTATCCAGGAAACCAAAACCCTCCCTCCTGCACCATCCCTGTTGCCACGTGTTCCACTCCTCTCTCTCCTTATTTCTTACTTCGCTAGCACGTGGCACGGGTAACAACCCAGAGATAAGAACTCTGTTTGTTCTAGCTCTCAGCTTCCACCCTAGCTCCCTGAATTTCTGTCTCAAATCCCCATCTCTCTTCCTACCTATGTCGTTGGTACCTATGTGGACCACGACTTGGGGCTGCTCCCCCTCCCCCTTAAGGATCCCAAAAACACGATCAGAGACATCACGAACCCTGGCACCTGGGAGGCAACACACCAACCGTGAGTCTCTTTCGTTCCCACAGAACCTCCTGTCTGTTCCTCTAACTATGGAGTCCCCAATGACAAGTGCTCTGTTCCTCTTCTCCCTTCCCTTCTGAGCAACAGGGACAGACTCTGTGCCAGAGACCTGTGCCCCATTGCTTACCCCTGGTAAGTCGTCCCCCGCAACAGTATCCAAAACGGTATACTTGTTATAGAGGGGAACGACCACAGGGGATCCCTGCACTGCCTGCCGGTTCCCTCTCCCTCCCCTGACGGTAACCCATCTACCTTCTTCTTTTACCTGAGGTGTGACTACCTTCCTATTTAGCATGGCCAATCCCCCATGGAGCAATTTAACATGGACAATCCCCCAAAGGGGCAATTTAGCATGGCCAATCCCCCATGGAGCAATTTAACATGGACAATCCCCCAAAGGGGCAATTTAGCATGGCCAATCCCCCATGGAGCAATTTAGCATGGCCAATCCCCCAAAGGGGCAATTTAGCATGGTCAATCCACCCAAGGGGTTATCCCAAGGGGAAATGCTTAGGAAATCAGAAGCACAAAGGGACTTGGGAGTCCTTGTTCACGATTCACTTAAGGTTAATGTGCAGGTTCAGTTGGCAGTTAGGAAGGCAAATGCAATGTTAACATTCATGGCGAGAAGGCTATAATACAAGAGCAGGGATGTACTTCTGAGGCTGTATAAGGCTCTGGTCAGACCCCATTTGGAGCATTGTGAGCAGTTTTGGGCCCCGTATCTAAGGAAGGATGTGCTGGCCTTGGAAAGGGTCCAGAGGAGGTTCACAAGAATGATCCCTGGAATGAAGAACTTGTCATATGAGGAACGGTTGAGGACTCTGGGTCTGTACTCGTTGGAGTTTAGAAGGATGAGGGGGGGGGGGATCTTATTGAAACTTACAGGATACTGTGAGGCCTGGATAGAGTGGACGTGGAAAGGATATTTCCACTTGTAGGAAAAACTAGAACCAGAGGACACCATTTCAGACTAAAGGGAGGATCCTTTAAAACCAGAGATGAGGAGGAATTTCTTCAGCCAGAGGGTAGTGAATCTGTGGACGTCTTTGCCGCAGAAGGCTGTGGAGGCCAAATCACTGAGTGTCTTTAAGACAGAGATATATAGGTTCTTGATTAATAGGGGGATCAGGGGTTATGGGGAGAAAGCAGGAGAATGGGGATGAGAAATTCTGCTCCAAGGTCTTATGGTCTGATAAGGGACAATTTATCATAGAATTTACAGTGCAGAAGGAGGCCATTCGGCCCATTGAGTCTGCACCGGCCCTTGGAAAAGGCACCCCAATTAAGCCCACACCTCCACCCTGTCCCCATTACCCAGTAACCCCATCTAACCTTTTTTTGGACACTAAGGGACAATTTAGCATGGCCAATCCACCCAACCTGCACATCTTTGGACTGTGGGAGGAAACCGGAGCACCCGGAGGAAACCCGCCCAGACACGGGGAGAGCATGCAGACTCCACACAGACAGTCTCCCTGGGCCAGAATTGAACCCGGGACCCTGGTGCTGTAAGGCAGCGGTGCTAGCCACTGTGTGACTGTGTCGTCCATATCCCTCAACCTGCATTCGCAACGGCACAACCACAGTTTGCAAATGCTGCGTTCCCCTGTGTAACAGTTGTGATTCCGCTGAAAGGGAACTTCATCAGCTCCGATGGTCTGGGGGTGCGAGCCAAAGATTTCCTGAATGCTGGCATAAAAATCAGAGGAATGTTTCCGGAGCATAGCAAGTCTTATATCCATCTGTCCTCCGAAGTGGCCTGTCGGGGCCCACCATGGCGGACGAACCACTTCCTCAGGGCATCATGGGATGGGCAAGAAAGGTCATACCCATGACCACCTGCTTCCCAAGCACGAATAAAGCAGAAATAACCCACAACAGAAAAAAATAGAATAAACTCATCTGAAACATGAAAAGGAATCTTCTGGAACTTACCACCCCAATGGAGAAGTAGTTGTTGATGATGCTGTAGGGAACCGGGTCTCCCTTCTCAGGAGCGGAGTCAGTCACCTCAAAGCTCCAGCGATCCAGCAGCACGAGGGAACCCACCTCAATGTCCTTCAGGACTTTCGTTAGCTTCTCCCCTTCATAACCTGCAAAAAACAACAAGAGACGAGGTGGCGAACAGCGTCGGGCTGATACGGCAACATCGTTCTCAAAGGAAGAGAGAGTGAGGGGGAAGTGAAGGATTCTGGGAAGGGAGGAAGCACAGAGCTTGACGTTCTGGTACCAGTGGTGGTGGCTGGGCCGGTGTGGGGGGGGGGGAGGGTGGAGAATGAGTCAGCAGGAAATGATGTCGCAGGGCCGGAGACGGTTAGGGGAAATAGGGCAGGGGGTGAGGAATTTAAACTTGAGGCATCGGAGGGTGGAGAGTCTCAATGCAGATCAATGGAGGACAAGGGAGGGCAGCACGGTGGCCTAGTGGTTAGCACAACCGCCTCACGGCGCTGAGGTCCCAGGTTCGATCCCGGCTCTGGGTCACTGTCCGTGTGGAGTTTGCACATTCTCCCCGTGTCTGCGTGGGTTTCGCCCCCACAACCCAAAAATGTGCAGGGTAGGTGGATTGGCCATGCTAAATTGCCCCTTAATTAAAAAAAAAGAAAAAAAAAAAAAAAAAATGGAGGACAAGGGTGGTGAGAGAGTGGGAGTCTGCGTGTTGTGTGCAGCCAAAATGGTGGACAAGCTGCAGTTTGTACAGGGTCAGCAAGAAGAGTATGGAGTAGATCGTGACATTTGAAAAAGGCCCCCTTTTCAACCAGATTCTTGGTAATCACAGAGGCCCCTAATACAATTGTAATATTTCGTACCTTGAGGAAGCCAGGTGGTAGTGGAACAAAGATTTATTAAACTAGGTGCAATATTCTGCTCACGGCAGTTACTCTCTCCCAGTCTAGTCCTTGCTGAGAGAGCGAAACACACCAGGCCCTGCTTGGGCCGGTTTCTAGGTGTAGTCTTTAACAAGCTCCAGCTGGGTGGCCGTCGCTATACCTGGGAAGCTCTAACTCCACAAATCCCACAGGGAGATCGACACTGTTTTCCCCATGGGGGTTATAACATTTACAATTCTGTCAGCTTTTGGGTCCCGTCTGAAAATATGGTCCAGGTCCAGCATCATACCCGCTAAATACTTCATATAGTCAGCATGGCTTTGTTCAGGGAAGGTCATGCCGTACAAATTTGATTGAATTCTTTGAGGGAGTGACAAGGAGGATCAATTAGGGTAGTGTAGTGGATGTTGTCTACATGGATTTTACCAAGGCATTTGACAAGCTCCCACCTGGCAGACTGGGCAAAAAACTAAAATCCCGCGGGATACAGGGTAATGTGACCAATTGGATCCAAAGTTGGCTTAATAACAGGAAACAAAAAGGTAATGGTTGATGGATGCCCTTGAAATTGGATAGTTTCAAGTGGTGTTCCACAGGGCCCGAAGTTAGGACCCTTACCCTTTGTGTTATATGTTAACGAATTGGACCCGAATGTGGGGATGATTGGGATATTTGCAGATGACACAAACATTGGCAGAGTGGTGGGCTGTGTAGAGGATAGTTATAATCTCTAAAACGATATACATGGATTAGTGGAGTGAGCGATAAAGTGGCAGGTGGAGTTCAACTCGGCTAAGTGTGAGGTATATGAGGACGTCAAACAGTTATAGGGAGGACACAATAAATGGGAATATACTAAGAGGGGTAGATGAAGTGAGAGATCTTGGAGTACAGGTACACAGGTCCCTAAAGGCAGCAGTTCAAGTAGACAAGGTTGTGAAGAAAGCAGATGGAATGCTCTCCTTCATTGGCAGAGGTATAGAATATAAATGTACGGCTATGATGTTGGAATTGTATAAAACACTGGTGAGGCCACAACTGGAATATTGTGGACAGTTCTGGTCACCACATTACAGGAAGGATGTTATTGCCCTGGAGAGAGGGCAGAGGAGGTTTATAAGAATGTTGCCTGGGCTGGAAAAGTGTAGCTGGGGGGGGGGGGGGGAAGAGATTGGATAGGTTAGGGTTATTTTCCTTGGGACAAAGACGGCTGAGGGGTGACATGATTGAGATGTACAAAATTGTGAGGGGTAAAGATAGAGTAGACAGGAGGAACCTGTTTCCCTTGGCAGACAGTTCAAATACCAGGGGTCAGAGATTCAAGCTAAGAGAACCACTGCGATCGGTCACAACTTTCCAACTGTGACCGGCTCACATGGCAAGCTCGCACATGCCAGCTGGGCGAGGGTTGGACGAAAAGGTGTGCAGTGAATGGCAGACTTCTTTGGCATTTGTTGTTGAACTATCAGATGGCAGAGTGGGTAAGCAGGAGCCCTCCTGTGGCAACGTTTGAAACTGCTAAAATAGCTTCATTCATCTCAGAAACACTTGACAAACAGTGTTGAGAAACACAAGTGTTATGGGCCAGGATTCAGAGAACCCCAAAGTGCATCATGGACTTCACCTGACCCACAACGTTTAATAGATTGTGGTTATGGGGAGCACACGGGCCACTCTGCAGGTGTGGTACAGTACTTTTAAATTAAAACAATTTTTATTTATAAAACCAGTTAACACTTTATAAACCCACAGTAAACATCTTAACAACTATCAACACCAATAAATCCCCCAAAGAATACAGTACTCTCTAAGTAACTCTTAATCTTTCCTTGCAACATCCATAAGACAAAAAAGAACCCTTTTTACAGAAAGACATCAGATTTAAATTCTCTACTGAGAGCAGTTATCACTCTGAATTCACCAAATGATCTAGAGATAGTCTTTAGATGGCAGAGAGATCAAAATTACGCCTTCTTTGGCTGGCTGCAGCTCCAACGCTAAAACAAAACTAAAAAACACAGACACCCAAGCTTTTCCTCAAAGCGAAACTAAGAGCCAGAGCTCAGCTCCACCCACACTCTGACATCACTGCAGCCACTTGAGCAGACAAACATTTCTTAAAGTGACATTCCCATGACAACAGCAAAAGGCAGTTTTCAAACTGTGATTATTTGGCGTCGTCATGGCCACTTGATGATGGCCGCTCTAACCTCAGGTTCAAAGTTCAGAGAGGTTCAAGGGTTACTGCAATGTTTCTCTGGCTGCCGGATTTGAAAGCTTGCAAGACTAGCTGCTGCCTGCCGACTCTCTGTGAATAGCCATTGCAATCTGAGCTGCTTAAAACACATTGAAACGGCAGCTTGGGAATGGTCTGATTGGCGCAGTGGGGAAGGAATCGCTGGAGAGGCACGTCTACAGCATCCGGCTGGAGAGGCACGTCTGCAGCATCCGGCTGGAGGGGCACGTCTACAGCATCCGGCTGGAGGGGCACGTCTACAGCATCCGGCTGGAGGGGCACGTCTACAGCATCCGGCTGGAGGGGCACGTCTACAGCATCCGGCTGGAGGGGCACGTCTGCAGCATCCGGCTGGAGGGGCACGTCTACAGCATCCGGCTGGAGGGGCACGTCTACAGCATCCGGCTGGAGGGGCACGTCTACAGCATCCGGCTGGAGGGGCACGTCTACAGCATCCGGCTGGAGGGGCACGTCTACAGCATCCGGCTGGAGGGGCACGTCTACAGCATCCGGCTGGAGGGGCACGTCTACAGCACCCGGCTGGAGAGGCACGTCTGCAGCATCAGGCTGCAGACAACACGGAGAAAGCAACACAAGAGTGGTGACTAGCACGAGAATGATCAGTAGCGCAACGTTGTTGGCACAGTGGTTAGCACTGCTTCCTCACAGCGCCAGGTACCCGGGTTCAATTCCGGACTTGAGATGACGGCCTGTGGGGAGTTTGCACTTTCTCCCCGTGTCTGCGTGGGTTTCCTCCGGGTGCTCCGGTTTCCTCCCACAGTCCAAAGATGTGCAGGTTAGGTGGATTGGCCATGATAAATTGTCCCTTAGTGTCCAAAGATGTGCAGGTTAGGTGGATTGGCCATGATAAATTGCCCCTTAGTGTCCAAAGATGTGCAGGTTAGGTGGATTGGCCATGATAAATTGCCCTTGTGTCCAAAGATGTGCAGGTTAGGTGGATTGGCCGTGATAAATTGTCCCTTAGTGTCCAAAGATGTGCAGGTTAGGTGGATTGGCCATGCTAAATTGTCCCTTAGTGTCCAAAGATGTACAGGTTAGGTGGATTGGCCGTGCTAAATTGTCCCTTAGTGTCCAAAGATGTGTAGGTTAGGTGGATTGGCCATGCTAAATTGTCCCTTAGTGTCCAAAGATGTACAGGTTAGGTGGATTGGCCGTGCTAAATTGTCCCTTAGTGTCCAAAGATGTGCAGGTTAGGTGGATTGGCCATGTTAAATTGTCCCTTTGTGTCCAAAGATGTTCAGGTTAGGTGGATTGGCCATGCTAAATTGTCCCTTAGTGTCCAAAGATGTGCAGGGTAGGTGGATTGGCCATGTTAAATTGTCCCTTAGTGTCCAAAGATGTGCAGGTTAGGTTACGGGTATAGCACAGGGTGCACGAGGGAGTGGGCCTAGGTAGAGTGCTCTTTCAGAGGGTCAGTGCAGACTTGATGGACTGAATGGCCTCCTTCTGTGCTGTGAGGATTCTCCGATTCTTCTAGGATATGAAAAAAGGACCAGACACAGTGATCACCTGGCATGCTGTCATCTCCTCAGCACCCTCCAGGGGGCAGTCTAACCGTCATTCACACTGACTTGGTACCTCCTGAGTTCGCAGTCCGTGATGTTGACGGACCTTGCCCAGTAACAGCCTAAACATGGAAAGTAAAGTTACCCTCGAACACGATTCATTTCCTTGGAACTCGAGGAGGAGGAGGAGGAGGAGGAGGGGGGGGGGGAGGCTCTTGAAGCACTGTGCACATCAAACCAGCGGCCTTCAACTGGAGCTGCACAATTCACAACCGCTTGCATTTTGTGTCCCAAGGGGTTTCACAGGAGCGTCAGTGAAGAAAGTCTGACCCCAAGTCACGTGAGAAGATACAGGGTCGTACAGGGAGGAGCAGGAGGCGGCCAATTGGCCCATCCTACCTACAAAGAACAAAGAAAATTACAGCACAGGAACAGGCCCTTCGGCCCTCCCAGCCTGCGCCTGTTCTGCCATTGAATAGGATTGGATTGGTTTGTTTATTGTCACGTGTACCGAGGTACAGTGAAAAGTATTTTTCTGCGAGCAGCTCAACAGATCATTCAGTACATGGGAAGCAAAGGGAATAAAAGAAAATACATAATAGGGCAACACAAGGTATACAATGTAACTACATAGACACCGGCATCGGGTGAAGCATACAGGGTGTAGTGTTAATGAGGTCAGTCCATAAGATGGTAGTTTAGGAGTCTGGTAACAGCGGGGAAGAAACTGTTTCTGAACCTGTTCGTGCGTGTTCTCAGCCTTCTGTATCTCCTGCCCGATGGAAGAAGTTGGAAGAGCGAGTAAGCTGGGAGGGATCTTTGATTATGCTGCCCGCTTTCCCCAGGCAGCGGGAGGTGTAGATGGAGTCAATGGATGGGAGGCAGGTTTGAGTGATGGACTGGGCTGTGTTCACGACTCTCTGAAGTTTCTTACGGTCCTGGGCCGAGCAGTTGCCGTACCCAGGCTGTGATGCAGCCCGATTCTATGTGCATCTGTAAAAATTGGTAAGGGTTAATGTGGACATGCTGAATTTCCTTAGTTTCCTGAGGAAGTAGAGGCGCTGTTGTGCTTTCTTGGTGATAGCGTCGACGTGAGTGGACCAGGACAGATTTTTGGAGATGTGCACCCTAAGGAATTTGAAACTGCTAACTAGATCGTGGCTGATCTTATCGTGTCTGTGATTCCAAATTCCTGCCTGTTCCCCAGACACCCATGTCAGTCAGAAATCTGTCTACCTCTGCCTCCAAATGTTGGGACAAGTCAAAAACCGGGACAAAGAGGTAACTTTTAAGGAGTGTCTTTCAGGGGGAGGGAGAAGGAGAGAGGCAGAGAGCTGCGGGGAGGGAATTGCAGAGATGGAGGCCTGGACGTTCAACACAGCAGTAACAATGCCCGAGAGTGATCGTCTAAATGACACGGAACACAAAACGCCCTCTGACCTTCGCTGCTTGACGAAGCGGATAGTCTCGGGGAAGAACGTGCTGCTGTGCACCGATTCCTCTGGCTGCTAAACGAGCCCTCACAAAGCAGACAGAAGAATGATATCGACCGACGGGCAAGGGGTTCGAAGGGAGGGGAGGAAAAGGTGGGGGGGGGGCGGGGCGGATGGGATTGGAAAGGAGATGATGGTGGAGAGTATTGGATTGCAGAGTCAAAGTGGTCCTTACCTCCTCCCCATCGCAGGCACCTTGCCATGTCATTCCCTGTCCCCAGCGGCAGAATGGCAACGGGCGGTTTTACCGAAAAGTGCATTTTATCTAAAAAAAAAGGGGGAAACAAATTGGTTAGAACACGGGTGTTTCGTTATTCCTTCATTCTTGCAACAAATGACAGCCAAGCGATAGAACAAAATATAGACATGGCGGGGAAATTCCATATCATCCCAAAAAAACCTCCACATGAACCGGGAGTCAATACCACCGAGAAAAAAAAAACACGAGACTGCAAAAAGGATTCTGGTGTCTCAAAATATTGCTGATATTCCGAGGCGATAATCCTGGCACTTTGCAAAAAAGAGATTCCAACCAGGAAAGGAGATTAGTGCATCAATTTTACTTCCGACCAACCCAAAGCAGGAAGAGATTGGGCGGAGACCACAAGCTTGAAGACTCAGACCATCAGAGACAACGCGCATGAGCGCTACTTTCTAAGACACAGCCTTGCGTCGCAATTCCCCGCATTGCTATAGCTCACTGACCAAAGGGATTCACAGTTATCCTCTTCAGTGAGGATTCCTGGTAAGGATTTTCCCCAGAGAGACAGCAGACATGGTACGGGCAGAGTGGGGTAACGGGTGGGGATAGGACTGCCTGTAGCCAAATACAGAGGGAACGGAGTACTCACCTTTTTCTGTGCGGCACAGTGGTTAGCACTGCTGCCTCACAGCGCCAGGGACCCGTGTGCTGGCCTTGGATGACTGTCTTTGTGGAGTTTGCACGTTCTCCCCGTGTCTGCGTGGGCTTCCTCCCGCAGTCCAAAGATGTACAGGTTAGGTGGATTGGCCATGTAAAATTGTCCTTTAGTGCCCAAAGATGTGCAGGTTAGGTGGATTGGCCATGCTAAAATGGCCCTTAGTGTCCAAAGATGTACAGGTTATGGGGTTCCAGGGATAGGGCGGGGGAATAGGCCTAGGTAGGTACTCTTTCAGAGGGTCAGAACACAGCCAATGGACTCAATGGCCCCCTCTGCACGGTTGGGCGTCTACGATGTGTAATCACTGAACACAGGGAGGGCGGTCATTCTGTTCGCCTGACCAGGGCCCTGTCCTCCAATGTCCGGCCCCCTCACTTTGCAGGGAGAGATCTGTTTTCAATTTACATCACAGACAGGGGGAGGGGAGAGCTGAAGGCGATGGAATCATACAATTTACAGTGCAGAAGGAGGAGGCCATTCGGCCCATCGAGTCTGCACTGGCACTTGGAAAGAGCACCCTACCCAAGCCCACACCTCCACCCTATCCCCGTAACCCAGCAACCCCACCCAATCTTTTTGGACACCAAGGGCAATTGATCACGGCCAATCCACCTAACCTGCACGTCTTTGGACTGTGGGAGGAAACCGGAGCACCCGGAGGAAACCCACGCAGACACGGATAGCAGGGAGATCAACAAGGGGACGGGTCAGAGAAGAGGATGTGGAAACCCAGCCAGGACAACAATGATCCCTCACTGGGGAAAGAGGTGTGAGCAGACGAGAGTTCAGCAAGCCTGATGGAAAAGCGTTGGGATATGCCGCACTAGTTTCTGCGATCCAGCTGCCTCCGGACATTAGTGTTCATCATTATTTACGTCCATGTATCTGCTCCCAGATTGCTGCAGCCATGCTGTGCATTTTGGACTGCTGTGTGTAATGCACCTGGCTGGGGCTTGGAAGGGCTCAGAGTCGAGTTGGATTCCTCCAGTTGCAGTGAGGATTTGTGCAATCTCTTCCTGCACCGTCCACAATCTTCAGCACTGCTGACACGTGTATTGTTCACCTCGATTGCCTTGGCGTCTCCCAGCCAGATGGCCTCCTCTTGGAGGCCCAGTAAACGGACACTTGCCCTCATTCCGACCTTGCTGAATTCAGGAAAGTTCCGTTTTGGCCGATTCCTCGAGTACCTCATCCTTTACCCAGGTCTACCTCAGTGGCAGCTTTGCCCGGTTTTGCTCCTGCTTCAAATACAGGAAATTAGCGCAGCGTGTGGATCAGACGGCAGCCAAGCAAGCCAGCCCATTTGTTTTGAAATGGGTGTCGAACCCACGGAAAAACCGGGACAAGAAATCTGGGAGCCACCGTCAGTACTTTCTAGTGCATCGCAGGAATAATCAGAGCGAGCCAAACTGCGCAAACTTCCTGCTCAGGAACAGCTCGCTGGGTTGTGTGGCATCGCCAGCACACACACACACACAGCAAGGGGAACCGCTGTTACCGAGGGCCAACACAATGACCACTGGTCTGGAAGGAAAGAGAATGTGAGAATTTCAATCCACTCCATTGGTGGCCTTGAAGCCGAGCTGCACGTCCAACGCACAACTCAAGGAGTGTAACTACCTGGGGAGCAGGAATCCCAGAAGCTATTCCATGTGGCTGCGTGGTTACTGTGTCCAGCAACAATCCACTGTTCAGTCAGCATGAAGCAGCAACACAAATCCCCCCCCCCCCCCCGCCACCGCCGATCGGAATGCATTTGCCAACTCCCAGGCAGCAAGCACGGCGAACGGCAAATTGAAAAATCTCTCACTTTTGCAGCAAAGGACGCTCTTCTGACGCAATGGATTACTGGAGCACAGTGTAGAGGGAGCTTTACTCTGTATCTAACCCCGTGCTGTACCTGTCCTGGGAGTGTTTGATGGGGACAGTGTAGAGGGAGCTTTACTCTGTATCTAACACCGTGCTGTACCTGTCCTGGGAGTGTTTGATGGGGACAGTGTAGAGGGAGCTTTACTCTGTATCTAACCCCGTGCTGTACCTGTCCTGTGAGTGTTTGATGGGGACAGTGTAGAGGGAGCTTTACTCTGTATCTAACCCCGTGCTGTACCTGTCCTGGGAGTGTTTGATGGGGACAGTGTAGAGGGAGCTTTACTCTGTATCTAACTCCGTGCAGTACCTATCCTGGGAGTGTTTGATGGGGTCAGTGTAGAGGGAGCTTTACTCTGTATCTAACCCCGTGCTGTACCTGTCCTGGGAGTGGTTGATGGGGACAGTGTAGAGGGAGCTTTATTCTGTATCTAACCCCGTGCTGTCCCTACCCTGGGAGTGTTTGATGGGGACAGTGTAGAGGGAGCTTTACTCTGTATCTAACCCCGTGCTGTACCTGTCCTGGGAGTGTTTGATGGGGACAGTGCAGTGGGTGCTTTACTCTGTATCTAACCCCGTGCTGTACCTGTCCTGGGAGTGTTTGATGGAGACAGTGTAGAGGGAGCTTTACTCTGTATCTAACTCCGTGCAGTACCTGTCCTGGGAGTGTTTGATGGGGACAGTGTAGAGGAAGCTTTACTCTGTATCTAACCCCGTGCTGTACTTATCCCTGGTTTGAAGATGGCACCGAGTGCCTGAAATGGAAAACATTCAATTTGCCAACATTTTGGATCCCTACTTTGCTATGCAGAGATATCTTTGGGATTAATTGGATTGTTTTCCATGTCATCTTCATTAATTGCCTGTGGGGGCCAAATATTTATAAGAAAAATGTGATAACATTGTTAAAGCCTGTTTTTATTGAGTTGAAACGTCATTAAAGCTTACAGTACCAATGGAGTCAAGTATCCATCCCACAGTGCCATCGCCTCCACACACCAAGACACGAATATTCGGCACATCGTGAAAGAATTTCAGTCTGTAAGAGAGGGAAGCATCACGGCATTATCAACAGACACCTCCTGTAAACTCACTGGCTTTTCAATTAGTTCAACAGTTTGGGTGCTGCCCACCGTGATTGGCTGCAGATGCTCAACCTACGATTACTAGGCCCAAGCCTTTTCTGTCGCTGCATGACTGATAAAAAACCCTCTCACCCCACATTCTTTGGCTGCAAGCTGAACGTGAAGGCAACGCTCGTGTGAGCACTAACTGGCATGCAACAACAACAAATCTTCCCTCTGGTGTCTGCTTGAATAAAGTGACTGGATTATCAAACTAGTTAAAAAGCAAATTACTGCGGATGCTGGAATCTGAAACAAAAACTGAAAATGCTGGACAATCTCAGCAGGTCTGACAGCGTCTGTAAAGAGAGAAGGGAGCGAACGTTTCCTCTCTGGATGACTCTTAGCTTTGACAAAGAGCCATCCTCTCAAAACGTTAGTTCCCATCTCTTGGTCTCCTAGTTTGAGGAAGGACATTCTTGCTGTTGAGAGTGTCCAAAGGTTCACCAGACTAATTCACGCCAGTGGAAACAACCTGCCCGCATCTATCCTATCTATTCCCTTCATAATTTTAGATGTTTCTATAAGATCCCCCCTCATCCTTCTAAATTCCAACGAGTACAGTCCCAGTCTACTCAACCTCTCCTCATAATCCAACCCCTTCAGCTCTGGGATTAACCTAGTGAATCTCCTCTGCACACCCTCCAGCGCCAGTACGTCCTTTCTCAGGTAAGCAGATCTAGGGGGCGTAGCCTCAAAATAAGGGGAAGTAGATTTAGGACTGAGTTTAGGAGGAACTTCTTCACCCAAACTGTTGTGAATCTATGGAATTCCTTGCCCAGTGAAGCAGTTGAGGCTCCTTCATTAAATGTTTTTAAGGTAAAGATAGATAGTTTTTTGAAGGATAAAGGGATTAAGGGTTATGGTGTTCGGGCCGGAAAGTGGAGCTGAGTCCACAAAAGATCAGCCATGATCTCATTGAATGGCGGAGCAGGCTCGAGGGGCCAGATGGCCTACTCCTGCTCCTAGTTCTTATGTTAGGAGACCAAAACGGAACACAATACTCCAGGTGTGGCCTCACTAACACCTTATACAGTTACATTTCCAATTCTTATTCTGTGGCTTCACGTGACTGAATAAAGCACGTGCAAAACATTATTCCTTTTGTAAGACACATCATTTCCTGAGAGTGTGATACTTGCAGGCTGAGTCGCTTTTTGAACAGGATGCAAAGAACATTTTTAAAAGACCATAAACGTGCTCTCGAAACTATCTAACTTGATACGTCCAAACGCAGGTAAGAAGCGTCTATCCCGTTTCTGGAGTCAGGCCGGGTGTTTATTGCAAGGGGCGATGAGGGGGAACACAGCTGGGAGCAATGTTCGCCTTTCGGGGGTTGGGAGACCAAAGGAGTTGCAAAGCCTTCTGGGTAGTTCTGCCAACAAGTCCACCAGAGTGTGGCGGCTGCTTGCGCGGCAGCATTGCAAACGTGGGGCAATTTCCAGCTCGCTCAAAGATCTCGTCAACAATTCCACCAACAGCCCCGTGCCACCGCCTGCTCGCTTCTGCGCCAGCTTTTTTGCATTCCGGCCTCGGAAGCCCAAGTAAAATGCTGCGCTTCAGAACAAGAGTTTGAAACTTAGAAGAGACAGAAGTACCCCAGCTGCCACTGTAAACATTCACTCCCTCCACCACCGACACACAGTGACAGCCGTGTGTACCATCTACAAGATGCACTGCAGGAACTCACCAAGGCTCCTTAGGCAGCACCTTCCAAACCCACGACCACTACCATCTAGAAGGACAAGGGCAGCAGATACCTGGGAACCCCACCACCTGGAAGTTCTCCTCCAAACTCCCCCAGCTTGGAAGTATATCGGCCTATTAAGACTTAGGAAACCGAGCGGCAAGGTGACCACCGATATTTTACGGTCACAAAATGTCTGCCCACGGCAGCGAATATATTTCCAGAGTAAAGTCCCGTTGGTACAACCAAAACAACGGTCCCTCTCTGGGCCAACCTTTACACTATGTGCTTCTGAGCCCCAGCTGAATGGACCTTGGCCCATCAATGGGGAAGCTTATATTCCGTGGATCCCACGGGGAGGTCAATCAGGATTTCTCCATAGGCCTCGTGGGGATGATCACACGGCCGTTCCTTCACTGTCGCTGGGCCAAAATCTTGGAACTCCTTCCCTAACAGCACTGTGGGTGTACCTACAGCTCAGGGACTGCAGCGGCTCAAGGAGGCAGCTCACCACCACCTTCTGAAGGGCAACTAGGGATGGGCAACAAATGCCCGGCCTAGTCATCAACGGCCACGTCCTGTGAATGAATTTTTGAACAAAGAAACCACACAGGAAATCTAAATCAGAGGACTTGCAGCTGAGAATGTTAGGTAATGCATGATGTAACGCGTCACACAACTGCCCAGGGAATTCACCGAAACACAGTGCTTCCACTTCTAGTGACTACTCCCCACCAACCACTGGAAAATGAGCTACGTTGCAGCTTAACAGCCATGTAGTGGGGTGCCAGGGAACTGTCCGTTCCTGTGGAACTGCACCCAAGATAAGGGGAGGGGAGGGGAATCCAAACTGCCTCAAACTGAATGAGTGTTGAGTGTGTTGGCGAATCACTGATCTTTCAATAGTCACTCAGTCACTGTGAAAGTCCCAAATCTGAGAGGTGAATCTAGCTGGTGCATAGGTACGGGGTGGGGCGGGGTGGTTCCAAGCGGTCTCGTTCGTTCATGGATTTGCTGGGCCAGCATTTTGTTGCTGGACCCTAATTGCCTCGAGTGTCTCGCTCGGCCATCTCAGAGGGCACTTTAACAGCCAACCACATTGCTGTGGGTCTGGAGTCACGTGTAGGCCAGACCGGGTAAGGACGGCAGATTTCCTTCCCGAAAGGACATTCGTGAACATGATGGGATTGTTACGACAATCATCGAATAGAATCTACAGCACGGAGCCAGGGACCTCGGCCTAAACTAGTCCATGCATCACGGTAGCATTGTGGTTAGCACAATGGCTTCACAGCTCCAGGGTCCCAGGTTCGATTCCGGCTTGGGTCACTGTCTGTGCGGAGTCTGCACATCCTCCCCGTGTGTGCGTGGGTTTGCCTCCGGGTGCTCCGGTTTCCTCCCACAGTCCAAAGATGTGCAGGTTAGGTGGATTGGCCATAATAAATTGCCCTTGGTGTCCAAATTGCCCTTAGTGTTGGTGGGGTACTGGGGATAGGGTGGAGGTGTTGACCTTGGGTAGGGTGCTCTTTCCAAGAGCCGGTGCAGACTCGATGGGCCGAATGGCCTCCTTCTGCACTGTAAATTCTATGATAATCTAAGCTAACCCCATCTGCCTGAATTTGGCCCACATTCCTCTAGACCTTCCAATCCATGTATCTGTCCAAATGCCTTTTTAAACGTTTAAAATCGACAATGGTTTTATGGTCATCATTAGACTTTTAATTCCAGATATTTGTTCGATTCAATTTTCTTTCCCATGGCGGAATTTGAACCTGGGTCCCCAGAACATTAGCTCGAGTCTTTGGTTTAAAGTAAAGTCACCATCGTCCCAGATGACCATTGGCTGCTTTCCCCTGTGAGGGGGGAGAGCTGATTGGTGGGGGTTTAACCTGAGGGTCACCACACCTCAGGGGAGGGTCAAGGTTGAGGAGGCGGGGCCTTCATGAATAACCTCAGCCGGTACGGGGATTGAATCCGCGCTGTAGGCCTCGCTCCGCATCGCGGAGGATGCTTTTCAACGCATTGATCCTGCTGCATCTCTGAAGATGCCCCATCGCGTTCCTCTTCCGAAGGAAAGTTCAACAGCTTCCCAAAATGTCACATTGACCCATCCCCGCACCTCCCATTGGGACCGCTTGCCCTCTGCAGGTGGCAACCCCTCAGATCAACTCAACCCCTGCTTCGCTCTACACGCCCCCTCCCACCCACCCCATCTGGGGGAAAGAGGTGAACCAACAACCCCGAGAAGTGGGCAAAACTGCAAAAACAAAATGCCTGTTCAGCTTCTCGCGCCACTACTATCTTGCTGCAATTGCGACAGAGGATCAGAGAATATCCCGTAGACGTGCCATTTTTAATCTTGCGCCAAGCGGATGAACGGCAATTCTCGTTGCTAAGGCAGACTTCCATCCCATCACGCATGGCGAAACAGGAGTCTCTCCCGCTCTCACCGCTAGGCCTTAGCGTGTTTAGAAGGGTTCGCGGATGGCACACTCCACCGGTTTGACCGCATTACGAACGCACCTTCCTTGCCCATCGAGTCCCGGTGTGTTGCAAGCGGGTGAATACCCAGATCTATCTTTATGAGGGTGTTGCGCAACACCCCGCCAATCTGTTTCACCGGGCTAACCCCACATAACTCCAATAAACGGGAGGCAGCCTTCAATTCTCAACATCCCTGACTTCGAACAAAGCCACAAGCGGTTCAGCAAAAACAAATACAGGGAATTCATGAAGGATCGCGGGGAGTTGCAGTTATAGTGTGTTATACAGCAAACTTGTTCTATCCACTCAAGGATATAGCGACCAGAATATATTCACCAGACACTTTGTGCATTGCAGGCAATCAAGAGAGATTTCTACGCATTTCAATGCTCACTCAGCCTTACCCAAGCTTCGGACCATCTTTGGCCAGGTTGAACACTTGGCGTGGGTTCAGAAGGTACTGGAACTTTCTTAAGACCCTGTAAGCAGACAACGATAGTTTCTCAGCATCCCGATACAGAACATAAGAACAGTACAGCACAGTACAGGCCCTTCAGCCCACAATGTTGTGCCAACCATTTATCTTAATCTAAGATTCAAGAGGCGGCTGGATATAGCACTTGGGGAGAATGGGATCAAAGGCTATTGGGAGAAAGCAGGATTAGGCTATTGAGTTGAATGATCAGCCGTGATCGTGATAAATGGTGGAGCAGGCTCGAAGGGCCAAAAGGCCTCCTCCTACTCCTATCTTCAATGTATCTATGTATGTATCAACCTAACCTACACCTATTCAATTTACTGCTGTCCATGTGCCTATCTAAGAGTCGCTTAAATGTCCCCAATGACTCTGACTCCACCACCTCTGCTGGCAGTGCATTCCACATACCCACCACTCTGTGTAAAGAACCTACCTCTGACATCTCCCCTCTACCTTCCTCCAATCACCTCATTCTGTCCCCTCGTGACAGCCATTTCCACCCTGGGGAAAAGTCTCTGGCTATCCACGCCTCTCATCACCTTGTGCACCTCTATCAAGTCACTTCTCTTCCTTCTTCGCTCCAGTGAGAAAAGCCCTAGCTCCCTCAACCTTTCTTCATAAGACATGCCCTCCAGTCCAGGCAGCATCCTGGTAAATCTCCTCTGTACCCTCTCCAAAGCATCCACATCCTTCCTATAATGAGGCAACCAGAACTGGACACAATATTCCAAGTGTTGTCGAACCAGGGTTTTATAAAGCTGCAACAAAACCTCACAGCTCTTAAACTCAACCCCCTGTTAATGAAAGCCAACACACCATACGTCTTCTTAACAACCCTATCAACCTGGGTGGCAACTTTGAGGGATCTATGTACCTGGACACCAAGATCTCTCTGTTCCTCCACACTTCCAAGAATCCTGCCTTTAACCCTGTATTCAGCATTCAAATTCGACCTTACAAAATGCATCACTTCACATTTATCAAGGTTGAACTCCATCTGCCACTTCTCAGCCCAGCTCTACATCCTGTCAATGTCCTGTTGTAACCTGCAACAACCCTCAACACTATCTACAACTCCCCCAGCCTTTGTGTCATCGGCAAACTTACTAACCCACCCTTCCGCTTCCTCATCCAAGTCATTTATAAAAACCACAAAGAGCAGAGGTCCCAGAACAGATCCCTGCGGGACACCACTGGTCACCGACCTCCAGGTGGAATACTTTCCATCCACCACCACTCGCTGTCTTCTTTCGGCCAATTCTGTATCCAGACAGCCAGATTTGCCTGTATCCCACGTCCCCTAACTTTCTGAATGAGCCTACCATGAGGAACCTTATCAAATGCCTTATTGAAATCCATATACACCACATCCACTGCCCGACCTTCATCAATGTGTCTCGTCACATCCTCAAAGAATTCAATGAGGCTTGTGAGGCATGACCTGCCCCTCACAAAGCCATGCTGACTATCTTTAATCAAACTATGTTTTTCTAAATAATCATAAATCCTATCTCTCAGAATCCTTTCCAATATTTTGCTCACCATAGATGCAAGACTGACTGGTCTGTAATTCCCAGGGATTTCCCTATTCCCTTTATTCAACAGGGGAACAACATTCGCCTCCCTCCAATCATCCGGTACTACTCCAGTGGAGAGCGAGGACGCAAGATCATCACCAATGGCGCAGCAATCTCCTCCCTCGCTTCCCGTAGTAACCTTGGGTATATCCCGTCAGGCCCAGAGGACTTATCTATCCTGATGCTTTTCAAAAATTTCCAGCACATCCTCCTCCTTACTATCAACCTGTTCAGTCTATTAACCTGGTTCACGCTGTTCTCATGAGCAACAAGGTCCCTCTCTCTAGTGAATACTGAAGCAAATATTCATTTAGGGCCACCCCCACCTCCTCAGACTCTAGGCACAAGTTCCCTCCACTATCCCTGATCGGCCCTACTCTCACTGATCATCCTCTTATTTCTCACATAAAACCTTGGGGTTTTCCCTAACCCTTCCCGCCAGGGCTTTTTCATGCCCCCTTCTAGCTCTCCTCAGTCCATTTTTGGGTACCTTCCTGGCGACCTTGTAACCCTCTGGAGCCGAGTCAGATCCTTGCTTCCTCAACCTTATGTAAGCTTCCTTCTTCCCCTTGACTAGAAGCTCCACTTCTCTTGTCATCCGAGGCTCCTTCACCTTACCATTCCTTCCTCGTCTCAGTGGGACAAAACTATCCGGCACTCGCAGCAAGTGCTCCTTAAACAACCCCCACATTACTGTTGTGCATTTCCCCAAGAACAATTGTTCCCACTTTATGCTCCTCAGCTTCTGTCTAATAGCAGTATAATCTCCCCTCCTCCAATTAAATACCTCCCCATACTAGAACGATGTAGAATCACAGAACAGTATAGTTACAGCACAGAATGAGGCCACTTGGCCCATTGTGTCTGTGCTGGTTCATTGAAGAAGCAATTCACCCAGTGACATTCCCCCCGCCTTCTCCCTGTAACCCTGCACATTCTTCCCTTTCAGCAATTTAAACTCCCAGAACAGGCCCCAGCTGAGCTGGGTGCCAGAATTCAGGTGGCCTGCACTTTGCCTGCAGGCAGTTGGTCAGCCACCTCTTCAGGAGACAGGCCGTCAGTGAGGCCCTGGTCAAGAAAGTCAAGGAAACCCAGTCAAAAGCAGCTTCGCCCCCCCTCCCCCCCTCCCCAATCCACAAATCAGAATCGCAAGGCCACAAAAGGTGAGCCATTTCTTACCGTTCCCCCTGCTTCCCGCCACTTTTTGGATTGACAAACACCAGCAGTGGGTGAGTCTGAGGCACTGGGATAATCTGTCAATGAGGGTAAGAACAGCAACAATCATTTCAAAAGGAAAATGCTTCCCCTGCCATTAGAGTTTATTCAAGAAGACAAAGGTGACGGTCCCGTCAACAATAACAACGTGGCAAATGCGGACGCTGGACCACACAAGGCGATATTAGGTCAGGTGACCAAGGGGGTCGGGTTCAGCGAGTGTCTAAATGAGGGAGATGAGGTTGAGGGTGGAGAGGTTTAGGGAGCAAATTCCCAGAACTCAGGAAGCGGAAGGCACGGCCGCCAGTGGTTTTTCAAAAAAATTCATTGACATGATGTGGGCGTCCCTGGCTGTGCCAGCATTTATTGCCCATCCCTAATGCCCTCCATGTCAGAGGGCATTTAAGAGTCAACCACATTGCTCTGGGTCTGGAGTCACATGTAGGCCAGACCAGGCAAGGACAACAGATTTCCTTCCCAAAAGGACATTCGTGAACCAGATGGGTTTTTACAATTGGTAATGGTTTCATGGCCACCATTAGACTTTGTTATGTTTATTGAATTAAAATTTCCCCATCTGCCATGAATCCCTAAAGTACATAGAGGTCTGAACTCTGCCTAGGCCCAGCCTACCTAGACCCACTCCCCTGGCCTACCCCCGTAGGCCCAGTTAACCTGCACATCTAAGGGGCAATTTATCATGGCCAATCCACCTAACCGGCACATTGTTGACCTCTCTGGGAGGACTGACGTGGCTCCACCCTCCTCACCAAGTCAGAAACCACTAAATCCTAACGGGTTCGGAGGTGGCAGGGTGGTATGGGCCCATCCTAGTACAGCGAATGCCATTGGTTCGGACAAAAGTCTGGAAGTGGGGTATCATTCCGACATGTCCATGAATGATGAAAACCCGCAGCGAGGCCCCACCATGGCTGCCGAAGCGGTGGTCCCCATCTCCTCTAGCGACAGCCATTTTGAGTGGGCATCCTGCCCATGAAACTGCCCGCGTAGTCAACGTGGGCCATGGTCTATGGGTGACGCGGCCACTCCAAAGGACAATTTCAATCGGGGTCGTCTTGCTCGACTGAACTGCATTCAAATGGTGCACAGCATACTCAGAGCTCAGCCACTGTTGAAGCCTGGCTGTGAAGGCCGAGACAGACCCTTCAGGGTGCCTAACAGCAGAGTTAAATCTCAAACTTGGGAGGATAATCGAGGTTCCCCACTATGTGCAGTGGCACTGTGGACTGCTGCGGTTTTGTTTTGCATTGGCGCGCTTTACCTCACGCGGCAACATGCGTGAATGTGACCCTGACGATTATATCAAATGAACTCTCGACAATGGCGGGTCTCTTGGGGATGGTCCCCCTCCTCTGCCACAACAGCAGTCCACCTCTTTTTCGAGCTTTGGAGTTTAGTGGCACCTTAATGTTGCCGCCGGCAACTGAGCTATCACGATCACTTTTTCCAACGTCATAGGAGTTTCAGCCAGGAATTTCTATTGAATGTTGAAGTTATGGGTCCCACAAACCAGTCGATCACGTGGCACATCATGAAGCACGGTCCAAAACCCACAGTGCTCAGCGAGCTGGTCAAGCCTGGCTATGAAGGCCGAGACGGACTCATCGTCGCTCACTGTAGAGTTAAATTTAGAACGTTGGAGAATAATTGAGGACCCCGGGTTGAAGTGTTCTTTGACTAATTTCATTATCTGGTCAAAAGGTCTTCAAGTTGGTGAATTGTCTCAGGTATCAATGATACAGCTGCGCCCGTATCCAACTTCCATTTCGATGTTGTGACCCTCGGATATGCCCAAAACGTAGATGTCAAGCGGCATAGTTTCAGCTCTTGACGTCCCCCTTTGCAGTCTTGTTCCTGGTGGTATCCATTTTGTGGATCTTCGCTCCAGCGCCCATCTGTGAAGTTTCTCTTGTTGTCAGCTCCATGAACGTGGCAACTTCCACAGCAGCTTTTTTATTTTTTTTTAAATTTTAAAAAAAATTTAGATTACCCAATTATTTTTTCTATTAAGGGGCAATTTAGCCTGGCCAATCCACCTACTCTGCACATTTTTGGGTTGTGGGGGCGAAACCCACGCAGACACGGGGAGAATGTGCAAACTCCACACGGGCAGTGACCCAGAGCTGGGATCGAACCTGGGACCTCAGTGCCGTGAGGCAGCTGTGCTAACCACTAGGCCACCATGCTGCCCCACAGCAGCTTTTAAGAGTTGAATCACTTAGGGTGAGCAGCTTCCTCGGAATAGCTGCACTGCGGAGCCCACAAACCAACCTATCACGAGAGTGTCATCAAGTGTTGCAGCAAAGTCGCAGTGTTTTGCTAACCTCCTTAAAGTCGTTACGGACTGTAAACTGCTTTCAGTTTCTTCCTGACTGTCGCGGTGGAACTAAAATATTTCTGCAATTATAAATGGTCCAGGTGAAAAACGCCCTTCTAAACTTTCCATTCGTTTGACGTTGGTCTTTTTTCCCGGCTTTGCTGGATGAACTAAATTTTATCCCAGCATCGAAGTTACAGACCCGATCGAACGGGCAAACGTTGTGACCATTAGGTTCTCCCGTGTTTGATTGGCTAGGAGATACAATTGGAATCTTTCCTCATGCGAGCTCCAAGTCTCACCGTCTTCATCAAATACATCATGGATGCCATTCCGGATTCCGGCTCCTCGGGTCTACACTTCAACCAACTTCCTTCCTTCCCATTCTTTGAGATGTCTGGCACAAACAATCCTCTTATCCGAGATGCAACTTAGAAATGTTCTTTTTGCCCGACTTGTGGTTTGATCTTTCCCCGAATAGTGCCCTGCGCAGAGAGGGGGGGATGAGGGTTTCATCAGCAGGTAGTCCGAAACAGAGGGGGGGGGGGGTAAAGACGGTGATGTTATGGAGGGGCTTGATCCGGATGAGGTGACAGGGTCAGACGATCAGTTTAGAGTGTCAGAGGACAGTCAGATTCCAAATAGGCTGCTCCAGCCTCAAGTCAGTGACCAGGGAGAGCAACAAAATCAGTGGCTGGCGAGCAGCGGGCAAAGACAATCGTTCCGGTCTTCCCAGTATTGAATTGGAGGACGTTTCGGCTCATCGTGTGCTGGATATTCGGTGAGCAATCGAAGGACACAGAAGCAGTCGAGGTGCTGGTAGAGATGAAGTGGAGCTGGGTGGCGTCAGTGTGCAGTGTAGCACAATGGCTAGCAACCGCTGTGCCTAGCCACACTGGTGTGCCGGGGAAAAGTGATGTAATTAAACTGAAACTAACCTCCGTCTTCAGCTCCGTGGTTGGCATTTCCAAAACGCGACAGATCTTGGGCTATCCGCGCATATGCCGGCTGGGAAAGAGCCGCACAGGCGTGGTATAGATTTTTTATGTTGGTCAGGCCCGTGCGCTTGGCCAACAGAGTTTGGAGCTGAAGACAAAGGTCCCATTGCGCCTGCACAAAAACCCCTGGGAGAAGCAAGAGATTGGGAGAGGTTTAACAAAAAAAGAGAAGCGAGGACAGGGAGAAGTTAAAACGATGTTCCCAAAGAGAGGACAGACAGAGAATATAGTACAGAGGTGCGCCGTGAGATATAAAAGGTTAGGAACCACAGGTGAAGGGGAGAGGGTGGCGTAGTGGTAACCACAGGTGAAGGGGAGAGGGTGGCGTAGTGGGATTGTCACTGGACTAGTAAACCAGAGACCCAGAGTCAGGCTCTGGGGACCCAGGTTCAAATCCCGCCACTGCAGATGGTGAAATTTGGATTCAATAAAAATCTGGAATTAAAAGTCTAACGATGACCATGAAACTATTATCGATTGTCGTAAAAACCCATCTGGTTCACAAATGTCCTTTCGGGAAGGAAATCTGCCGTCCTTACCCGGTCTGGCCTACATGTGACTCCAGACCCACAGCAATGTGGCTGACTCTTGAATCATAGAATTTACAGTGCAGAAGGAGGCCATTTGGCCCATCGGGTCTGCACCAGCCCTTGGCAGGAGCACCCTACTTAAGTCCGCGCCTCCACTCTATCCCCGTAACCCAACCTTCCCTTCTGGAAACTAAGGGGCAAATTAGCATGGCCAATCCACCTAACCCGCACATCTTTGGACCGTGGGAGGAAACCGGAGCACCCGGAGGGAAACCCACGCAGACACGGGAAGAATGTGCAAACTCCACACAGACAGTGACCCAGCGGGGAAATCGAACCTGGGTCCATGGAGCATTCTTTAAAGGGATGACAGTCGATAGGCAAACATTCAAAGGGCGCGTGGGGGTATGCAACAATTGTTCATTGCTGTCTGGCACAAAAGTAAAATGGGAAAGGTGGCCAAAGCATGGTTTACAAGGGAAATTAGAGATAGTATTACATCTAAGGAAGTGGCATACAAATTGGCCCAAAAAAACCCAACAGGTCTGAAGATTGGGAGCAGTTTAGAATTCAGCAAAGGAGGAACAAGGGATTGATTAAGGGGAAAATAGAGTACGATAGTCAGTTTGCATGGACAAAGTTGGGTGGGAGGGTGAGCTGTGAGGAGGATGCAGAGATGCTTGAGAATGATTTGGACAGGTTGGGCGAGTGGGCAAATGAATGGCAAATGCAGTTTAATGTGGATAAATATGAGGTTATCCACTTTGCTAGGAAATACAGGAAGGCAGACTATTATTCGAATGGCCATAAATTAGGAGAGGAATGTGCAACGGGACCTGGGTGTCCTTGTGCACCAGTCGCTGAAGGTAAGCATGCAGGTGCAGCAGGCGGTAAAGAAGGCTAATGGTATGTTGGCCTTCATTGCGAGAGGTTTCGAGTATAGAAGCAGGGATGTGTTGCTGTAATTATACAGGGCCTTGGTGAGGCCACACCTGGAGTATTGTCTGCAGTTTTGGTCTCCTTCTCTGAGGAAGGATGTTCTTGCTCTCGAGGGAGTGCAGCGAAGGTTTACCAGACTGATTCCAGGGATGGCGGGACTGTCATTCGAGGAGAGATTGACTAGGTTGGGATTGTTCTCGCTGGAGTTCAGAAGAATGAGGGGGGGATCTCAAAGAGACTTATAAAATTCTAACAGGACTAGACAGGGTAGATGTAGAAAGGATATTCCCGATGGTGGGGGTGTCCAGAAACAGGGGTCACAGTCTGAGGATACAGGGTAAACCATTGAGGACAGAGACGAGGAGAAATTTGTTCACACAAAGAGTGGTGAGCCTGTGGAATTCATTACCACAGGAAGTAGTTGATGCTAAAACATTGAATATATTCAAGAGGCGGCTGGATCTAGCAGTTGGGGAGAATAGGATCAAAGGCTATGGGGAGAAAGCAGGATTAGGCTATTGAGGTGGATAATCAGCCATGATTGTGACGAATGGCGGAGCAGGCTCGAAGGGCCAAAAGGCCTCCTCCCGACTCTATCTTCGATGTTTGTGTGCGGCGCGAGTCTGATGACTTTTCTCAGTGAGGAAAGTACCTGGAGAATTTTGCCATCGACAGTGGTGACAGGCTGCTCGGTGTCCAATGACGAGCCGTCATCTTCTTTTTTCTTCAGACTGTTCTGCCTGTCCTTTAAAAAGGGAAAAGAAAGTCTGGTGTGAGACAAGACTTCACTCTGACAGGCTGCTCTCTTTCCCTCTTAAAACATCTCCCCTGGTTTCCCTGTGTCTGCCCACCCCACACAATCTTTCAACAGTCAGACCAATTAAGTGCATGAAAAAGACACCTTTCTAGTCATTAACAAAATGGGTTTATTGAAGATAAAGGCAGTTAGATAACTGGCACAGAGCATGTGGACAAGAGGACTTTATACTTCAACTCCCTGGTGCACACGGCCTGCTTCCAGGGCCCTGCGCAAACTCCCCCATTTGCCGGGTTCACACACTCCCGCACGATTGGCCCAGAGCCAGTCACATGGTCTGTGGAGCCCCCCCCCTTAAAAGGGCCACACGATCACAGGATGGCATCAGCACCAATAACCACTTGCATTTATATCGCGCCTTCAGGCTGGCAAACTGTCCGAAGGCTCCACACAGGAGGTAAAACTGACACCGAGACAAAGCAGGAACCATCGGGGGCAAAAGACTAAAATCTCGCTCAAGGCTTTAAAGAGGGTCTTAGAGGAGGAGTTCCGGGTACAGAAGCTGAGCTGTTTCGGGAGGGAATAGTCGAGTTTCATGGCCAACAAGCTGGAGACATGGCCCAGCAATGATGCAACACGGGGCGTGGAAGAGCCAAACGTGGAGGAGAGCAGGGGTCCCGCGTGGAAGAGCCAAACGTGGAGGAGAGCAGGGGTCCCGAGCGATTTCAGAGCTGGACAGGGTCACAGAGAGAGGGACACACACAAACTCACATCTCTGCTCTGCAATGCAGTTAGGCCTCAATACATCACTCTTACCGCAGCGTTTTGCTTCCTAATTATTTGTTGAGATTCTAACGGGGTGTGATAGGCTCCGGAACAGACATATGCTCGGAGGACGCAGTCTCCTGCGTGGACGTAGGGAGCTGACGATGAGGTGGCTAAGATATTAGCAGGTCACTCTGCGAAACAAGGGAGTTTGATTCTTCGCCATCACAAGGCATGGCACTGAATAAAGACTGGAAGGGTGGTTGAAGAGGAGAGGTGGTACACCAGAGGAGATACCCGGGACTGGATCAATGAGTGTATGACGGATGAACCAGGATTAGTGCTGGACTAAACAGTGCTTAAACTCCTCGATTAACAGAACACAAACAACATCCCCCTCACTTCCACCAAACAAGTTACTGCAAACTGATTAATTCCATTCTTAGGAAAGTGTTAACTTGGAGTATAGTGTTCAATTCTGGTCGCCGCACTACCAGAAGGATGTGGAGGCTTTAGAGAGGGTGCAGAAGAGATTTACCAGGATGTTGCCTGGTATGGAGGGCATTAGCTATGAGGAGAGGTTGAATAAACTCGGTTTGTTCTCACTGGAACAACGGAGGTTGAGGGGCGACCTGATCGAGGTCTACAAGATTATGAGGGGCATGGATAGAGTGGATGGCCACTCTTTCCCAGGGTGGAGGGGTCAGTCACCAGGGGGCATAGGTTTAAGGTCTGTGGGGCAAAGTTTAGAGGAGATATGCGAGGCAGGTTTTTTACAGAGAGGGTGGTGAGTGCCTGGAACGTGTTGCCAGGGGAGGTTGTGGAAGCAGATACATTAACGGCGTTCAAAAGGCATCTTGACAAACACATGGATAGGATGGGTATAGAGGGATACAGCACAAGGAAGTGCTGAGGGTTTTGGCCAAGGTTGGTATCATGGCCGGTACAGGCTTGGAGGGCCGAAGGGCCTGGTCCTGTCCTGTATTGTTCTTTGTTTGAAATGGTAATATAATTTTCAGCAAAATCTGTGGTTGATTCTAGTGAGGCTATCTAATCTAAGAATATGGATAGGTTAAATGAAATGCTGAATTCCGTTTGCCAAGGACAGGTGTACAGAAACGAACCAAACCGTACCAGCATGCATTGCAAAGTCCAAAATGCTTTTCAAATTAACGTAACCTGTTAAAAGCTGCAGGCTGTCACCTTGTAACAATAAACAAGGCTGTGAGAGACTTTACGACTATGGAATGTTTGGCTGAGGCTCAACGGTCATAAAATAGCGCTCAAACAAACAAACAGTCATACTTCGAAGCTGTGTTTTGCTTTGATGCAAACTGAGGTGAAACTTTAAATCGGTTTAAGAAATTAAATTGGACGGCACCAAAATGGCTGAGATTTAGCTCATTTAAGTGGCGAGAGGTTTACTTGCGAGTTATGAGAAGACTGGGGCTGGTTTAGCGGAGTTGGCTGGACTGCTGGTTTGTGACAGGGAACGAGGCCAACAGCGTGGGTTCAATTCCCGTGCCCGCCGAGGTTAGTCATGAAGGCCCCACCTTCTCAACCTCGCCCCTCCGCCTGAGGCATGGCGAACCAGCCAACCGAGTTAAATCAGTACCGTCTCCTCCTGACGTCAGCGCGCTGTCTCAGGACCAAATTTATTTTCACAAACAGCACCAGAAGAAGCGGCAGAGAGCAGGTCACGTGCCCGGCACGTACACTGACATCACGCGATTGGCCGCAAAATCAAGGGAGGAGCGATTCCTCCATTTTGTGGCTGCCAGCTAGCAAGCAACAGGACTGTGTGAAGAACTGAAGTTGGATAAGTTTTTAAATAAGGAAGAGAGAGGGTCAGAGACACAAACAGGCCAGGAACTCTCAACTGAATCGGCTGGAGAGAGCTTCTCAGGAGAGTCCACGACAGGACAAAGCAGTGCTGGTGTGAGCGGAGAGCCCCTGGGCCTCTGATGAACAAATAATTAAGAAGCTGAAATCGGGAACAAAGCAGTAGAAAGATGATTTCTTGAGGTATCACTTTACTAATTATGCCAATGCAAATGAGAATGCAAAGCCCATGTGTGTTATATGCAGGGAAGTACTGGCACGTGAAAACTTCAAAAGCATTTGAAGACGAGTTTGGAGGACAATCCTCTTGATTTTTTTCCAAAGGATGTACCGAGAACTTAAATCGTCAGCTAAAGCCCTGGGCAGAATGAATGACAAAGGAAGTGAGATCACAAGGACCAAGGAGGCAGTGTGGGCTGTGAAGGTAGGCGTGGGTGGCTCATGAAAGTCGGCCGGTTGGTAAAAACGGGTCTCGGGCAAAACGTGTGAAAAACACGGATATCATGGATTCAGATGAAGGGGCCAAACGAGCGGTAGCTAAATTTGCCGATAACAGTTAAGATAGACAGGAAGTAAAGTTGTCGAGAGGATGTCGAGATTCTTCAAAGGGATATAGACAGGTTTTAGCTTTGAGTGACGTTTCATTATTTCTCACATTTCGTGTATGTGAAACCGGTGAAGAGTAGAAGGAGAAGGAGAAGCAACGCACTTTATATCTGGGTCCTCCACCCAATGTGGCAAACAGGTCCCCAAACCCAACAATAAAGTTACATATCATGAACAGGAGGTGAATATTTACCAGAACGACAGGATATATGGCAGAGGGAGGCAGCACATGATCCTTCAACAATCCACAATCACATTCATCTTCGTCCTTAGGTACACACTCATTGTGCAGCTGTCAATGCAACAGGAAAGTTATTACTGAGCTGTACAGAGTATTCAGGAAGGTTATTACTGAGCTGTACAGAGTATTCAGGAAGGTTATTACTGAGCTGTACAGAGTATTCAGGAAGGTTATTACTGAGCTGTACAGAGTATTCAGGAAGGTTATTACTGAGCTGTACAGAGTATTCAGGAAGGTTATTACTGAGCTGTACAGAGTATTCAGGAAGGTTATTACTGAGCTGTACAGAGTATTCAGGAAGGTTATTACTGAGCTGTACAGAGTATTCAGGAAGGTTATTACTGAGCTGTACAGAGTATTCAGGAAGGTTATTACTGAGCTGTACAGAGTATTCAGGAAGGTTATTACTGAGCTGTACAGAGTATTCAGGAAGGTTATTACTGAGCTGTACAGAGTATTCAGGAAGGTTATTACTGAGCTGTGCAGAGTATTCAGGAAGGTTATTACTGAGCTGTGCAGAGTATTCAGGAAGGTTATTACTGAGCTGTGCAGAGTATTCAGGAAGGTTATTACTGAGCTGTACAGAGTATTCAGGAAGGTTATTACTGAGCTGTACAGAGTATTCAGGAAGGTTATTACTGAGCTGTACAGAGTATTCAGGAAGGTTATTACTGAGCTGTACAGAGTATTCAGGAAGGTTATTACTGAGCTGTACAGAGTATTCAGGAAGGTTATTACTGAGCTGTACAGAGTATTCAGGAAGGTTATTACTGAGCTGTACAGAGTATTCAGGAAGGTTATTACTGAGCTGTACAGAGTATTCAGGAAGGTTATTACTGAGCTGTACAGAGTATTCAGGAAGGTTATTACTGAGCTGTACAGAGTATTCAGGAAGGTTATTACTGAGCTGTACAGAGTATTCAGGAAGGTTATTACTGAGCTGTACAGAGTATTCAGGAAGGTTATTACTGAGCTGTACAGAGTATTCAGGAAGGTTATTACTAAGCTGTACAGAGTATTCAGGAAGGTTATTACTGAGCTGTACAGAGTATTCAGGAAGGTTATTACTGAGCTGTACAGAGTATTCAGGAAGGTTATTACTGAGCTGTACAGAGTATTCAGGAAGGTTATTACTGAGCTGTACAGAGTATTCAGGAAGGTTATTACTGAGCTGTACAGAGTATTCAGGAAGGTTATTACTGAGCTGTACAGAGTATTCAGGAAGGTTATTACTGAGCTGTACAGAGTATTCAGGAAGGTTATTACTGAGCTGTACAGAGTATTCAGGAAGGTTATTACTGAGCTGTACAGAGTATTCAGGAAGGTTATTACTGAGCTGTACAGAGTATTCAGGAAGGTTATTACTGAGCTGTACAGAGTATTCAGGAAGGTTACCAACATAGTAATGAAGCCCTTTACTCTTTGCAATAGCACTGACAATTACTGGTATCCCAAAATAACTTTGTCCAAAGGGTGTTACTAAAATGACAGTATGATTAAGAATGGACAAGCCGATTTGGAGAGACTTACAGTGCTGTGACACCAGACACAGTGCAGACCAGTCAGCCGCTGAAAGCTTTTAATGGTTTTTTGGCAACTGTCGCACGTGATGTTACAGTTCCCTTCGACCCACACGTGCTTCATAACCTAAAAGCGAAAGTTGCAAGACATTGGAATAAAAACCGCTCTCGAATCAAAGCGTTACCAAACGAGCCAACACGTTCGGCGTTGATGAAGTGACAATTACCATCCTGTGGGGGCCATTCCGGCAGCCTGCGCCCCGATTCGGTCCACCCAATCGCAAGTGCCTGCGGCCCTGGTTTTACTGATACGCCTTTGCCCATCGAGCTGGCCTGCGCACTGCGCTAACCCCTGCCAGGCCCCAGGGCGGCCAGGTTTGGAGCGATGGCCCAGTCACACCCTCTATAGTGCCCCCCACCCCCACCAACCCCCCCGCCAACACCCAGAGTAATCACTGGACATGGACAAGAGTAGTCAGAGAATCTCGACAGTGCAGAAGGAGCCCATTCAGCCCATCAAGTCTGCACCGACCCCCTGACAGAACACTCTACCGAGGCCCACTCCCACCCGATTCCCGTAACCTGTACGTCCCTGGACACTATGGGACAATTTAGCATGGCCAATCCACCTAACCTGCACATTTTTGGACACTAAGGGACAATTTAGCATGGCCAATCTGCCTAACCTGTACATCTTTGGACACTAAGGGACAATTTAACATGGCCAATCCACCTAACCTGTACATCTTTGGACACTAAGGGACAATTTAACATGGCCAATCCACCTAACCTGTACATCTTTGGACACTAAGGGACAATTTATCATGGCCAATCCACCTAACCTGCACATCTTTGGACTGTGGGAGGAAACCGGAGCACCCGGAGAAACCCACGCAGACACGGGGAGAACGTGCAGACTCCACACAGACAATGACCCGAGGCCGGAATTGAACCTGGGACCCTGGTGCTGTGAAGCAACTGAGCTAACCACTGCACCACCGTGCCGCCAGCCTGAGCTGCGGGCTTGAGAAGCCTCAGCTATGGCTGCTGTGGTCAATGCCCTCCGATTCCTATCCAAACAAGAACCTGTGGCACAAAAAAGTGCCACTGAACCCAGACTCAACATCCCGGATGGGTGGAATAATGAAAGCTTCCTGCGGAACGATTTCTCGGACCTTCCACATAGAGATAGACACAAGGCCTTAAAGGCCTGCTCCTGATTGAGCAGCCTTCCAATGGTACCTCACAAAATCTCAGCAAATGGAGGCAGGGCAGAGCAATCGAAAAGGAGGCGGTGATCCTGCTCCACCACAGGCAAAGTGGCTGCAATGTCCTCAGGAGAAAAAAGGGAGAAAATGCAGTCGGGAGGATTGTGCTGATCGAGAGGAATTCCTCTCAGCTTTCTATCTCGACCTTCAAACCGTTTGTCTGGTTGGTATCCACGACATTGGTCCATAAATTAAAATGGCCAGGGGAATTCTATGAGCAGTTTGAGGAGCTGAATTGTCATTCTCCCGGGAAAATGCACTGGAAGTTTCATTATAGCCGCACTCCAATTAATCACCATCTTGACTTTCCACAGGGCAAAGGCCTGTATGAAATGTCACTGCATTCAACTGGCTGTTTCTTAGATGTATTTCTGGCAAGAAGGATGGTTTCCTGGAAGTGACTAATATGAATGGTTCAATGGTTAACAGATTCAACTCAACTGGTTTTTGTCCACCATTTTGTTTCAACCCTGCATACATTCGATCTGAGGAAAGAACAGTTTGCATTTCCTGTCCTGAAATGTCACTTCCTGTGGCACAATCATCGATCATACTTTACATGTCAAAAGTTTAACGCTGAAAATCCCAACGTCCTGAGTGAAGACGGGAATATACTGTGCGCACAGGCCCATGTAGTCATTGTGCTGTAGCCAATGATTAGTTACACTGTATCCATAGAATCCCTAGAGTGCAGGAGGAGGCCATTCGGCCTATCGAGTCTGCACCCACCCTCTGAAAAGAGCACCCTGCCTTGGCCCACTCCCCTGCCTAATCTCCATAACCCCAGGTAACCTGCGCATTTTGGACACTAAGGGACAATTTAGCATGGCCAATCCACCTAACTTGCACATCTTTGGACACTAAGGGACAATTTAGCATGGCCAATCCACCTAACCTGTACATCTTTGGACACTAAGGGACAATTTAGCATGGCCAATCCACCTAACCTGTACATCTTTGGACACTAAGGGACAATTTATCATGGCCAATCCACCTAACCTGCACATCTTTGGACTGTGAGAGGAAACCGGAGCAC
The DNA here is from genome assembly GCF_902713615.1 of Scyliorhinus canicula. Taxonomy (NCBI): domain Eukaryota; kingdom Metazoa; phylum Chordata; class Chondrichthyes; order Carcharhiniformes; family Scyliorhinidae; genus Scyliorhinus; species Scyliorhinus canicula. The sequence goes on along the minus strand of NC_052173.1, from coordinate 8,750,966 downwards.
CCGGAGGAAACCCACGCAGACACAGGGAGAAAGTGCAAACTCCACACAGGCAGTGACCCAAGGCCGGAATTGAACCTGGGCCCTTGGCACGGTGAGGCAGCAGTGCTAATCACTGTGCCACCTCTGATACACTATGAGCAATGCCACAGGAGATCATCTGGCGCCTCAATTGTTACTTTGTTTGGAATGGTTTTTCTTCCCATTCCGGGGAGTGGGTCCAGGCAAGGTGCTCTTTCAGAGGGGCCGAATGGCCTCCTTCTGCACTGTGGGAATCCATGGACTCTGTGAAAGAAAGACTTGCATTTACGTAGCGCCTTTCGCAACCGCAGGGCATCTCAAAGCACCTCAAGATCCATGGAAGCCTCCTTCTAAGTGCCGTGTACCATTCGGATATGGAAAAGGCAGTAGCCGATACATGGGAGGGAAAGATCCCAAAAACAGCAACGTGATCCCATCGGGATCGTCTGTTCTTCACGATGTGATTGACAGATAAATATTGGCCAACTCCTCCCAACCCCGCCCCCTCCACTGCTCCTCCTCAGTATGGAGCCATAGGATGGTTGCCATGCGGCTGAACACTTCCGTGTGCGCCCCCAACAGGGCAATACCCCCTCAGTATTACACCGCCATGTCAGCCTCAATGGAGTTCCTCCGCCGCTGGAGTGGAATCAGAGCCCACAACCGCCAGAATAGAGGGGGGAAAGAGTGCTGCCCACGGAACCACAAGCCCTGCAGAGCATCATGGGTAGACCAAATGTGGCTATGACCAATCTCGGGTCCCCCAGATTTGTGTTTCGTGGCCGCACGCCATTCGCTGGTGGTGGATTGATGACGATCTCCTTAGTTAGAGGGATATACGTGCATTGAAACCATTTCAGAAATGATTCACTTGACGACCCCCTTGAGGGGGGGGAAAGGTGTCACATAGGAAATGCCGAGCGGCTGTTCCCCCTTGCGGGGGAATCTAGAACAAGGTGCACACAGCTTAAAAAGGATTTAAGACGGAGATGAGGAGGCGTTTGTTTTCCCCAGAGTGTGGGTTGTGTCTGGAATTCTCCTCACAAGGAGCAGCGAGGCTGTGAGCCACTGAAATGAAATGAAAATCGCTTATTGTCACGAGTTGGCTTCAAATGAAGTTACTGTGAAAAGCCCCTAGTCGCCACATTCCGGCGCCTGTTCGGGGAGGATGGTATGGGAATATATTCAGGGTCGAGTTAGGCACATTTCTGATTGGCGAGGGAGTCGAGGGTTACGGGGGACAGACAGGAAAGTGGAGTTAAGGCCACACTCAGATCAGCCTCTTATTGAATGGAGCAGCAGGGTCGAGGGGCTGAATGACCTCCCCCAGTTCCTAATTCATACGATCTTATGTTGTCACATCAACGTCTCACAAATGTCTGTTCTGCAAAGCGAGAAAGTGACTGCCCAGGTCCACATAGGCGAGGCGACAGGGAAACGGATGAAAGGAAAGCAGCGATGACGAACAAAAACAAAACAAAATGTCTTACATTGGTGTCCTTGATGGATTTGGCATAGGTTCTGATGCAGGATGATGGAGCTTTTGAGGCACAGCGCTCATGGACTGTGTATTTACAAACTGCAAAGGGAAAACAAACATTTGGTCACTTCCTGTGGAGAGGAGCGAGGGAGAATCATAGAATTTACAGTGCAGAAGGAGGCCATTCGGCCCATCGAGTCTGCACCGACCCACTGAAAGAGCATTCCTACATAAACACACACCTCCACCTTATGCCCGTAACCCTCACCTGACCTTTTTTTTTGGACACTAAGGGCAATTTAGCATGGCCAATCCACCTAACCTGCACATCTTTGGACACTGAGGGACAATTTATCATGGTCAATCCACCTAACCTGTACATCTTTGGACACTGAGGGACAATTTATCATGGTCAATCCACCTAACAGCACGTCTTTCGGGACTTGTGGGAGGAAACCGGAGCACCCGGAGGAAACCCACGCAGACACGGGGAGAACGTGCAGACTCCGCACAGACAGTGACCCAAGCGGGAATCAAACTGGGGACCCTGGAGCGGTGAAGCAACAGTGCTAACCGCTGTGCAACAGTGCTAACCACTGTGCAACAGTGCCGCTGGAGTCTGTAACACTACGCAGGCAGCAAACTAACTGGGGAGAATGGGACAGAGTAAAGTGATGGGAAAGGCTACGAGTCTGGTTGAGGGTATATGTGTGTGTGTGCGTGAATACGTATGTGCGTTAATGTGTGTTTAGGTGTGTGCATGAATGAACATGTCTGTGTGTGTGCGCGTGAGAATGTGCATGTGCATGAATCGGTGTGCATGTATGCATGTGGGTGAATGCTTGTGCGAGAACGAGCGTGTGCATGCATGCGTGAGTGTGTGTGTGGGTGTGAATGTGTGTTTTTAAAAAATAATAATTTATGGGATGTGGGTGCTGCTGAAGTCCCCGAGGTGTAGGTACATCCACCGTGCTGTTAGGGAGGGAGTTCCAGGATGTTGCCCCAGCGACAGTGAAGGAACGGCCGATATATTTCCAAGTCAGGGTGGTGAGTGACTTGGAGGAGAACCTCCAGGTGGTGGGGTTCCCAGATATCTGCTGCCCTTGTCCTTCCAGATGGCAGTGGGCATGGGTTTGGAAGGTGCTGCCCGAGGAATCTTGGTCAGAGGGGGAGGATTAACTTCAAGCTAATCATCCTTAATTAAGGCTGAAATTGATGTGTTGGGCTGGCTGGGTCCATGGGGACTGCGTTTGATGCAGTGTAGCGAGAGACAGACTTCCAACGCTTGATGAGATGCAACACGATTTTATTTAACATTTAACTATTTTACATGGTCAACTGTGGGTTGACATTATGCTGACTTGACTGGAGACCTGAGGCTAGCCTGACCAGACTAACTGACTACCACATGGTGTTTGTACTGGCTGCTGCTCACGAGCTCTGACTGTCTCAGAGGCTGGATCCCGAGAGAGCGGGAAAACTGGTGCCCTCTGGCTTTATAGTGGCCGTGTCCTGTCTGGTGATTGGCTGCTGTGTTCTGTGTGCTCACTGCTCATCCTGTGTGTCAATCACTGCCTGTCTGCACTCCATTATATACCTGGATGTATATTATGACAGAAATGATTTCAAAGGATAAAGGATTATCAAGAACAGGAAAGCAAGTGCTTTATGGACAGGATGGATGAGATATTCCAGGCCAGGCTAAGAGCCAGTGGTCCCTGAACCTTCAACGTCAACAGGAGTGTTATCAGAGAACATTCTGACACGGAAGGAGATATTGGTCAAGAGTCTGACTGAAAGGGGAAGTGTTAAAGGAGATGACAGAATCACTTACAAGTGCAACATAATCCTTGCTTTCTGATCCCCAGCAACATGTTTTGGCACATGTTACAATACACGGGTCGATTAAAGTGTTTTAGTCGCCAAATGTGTTGCCCGTCATCCTTCAAACTCTGCGGAGAAAAATAAAAAGAAAGATATTGCATCACGGGACAGAGTCATCAACAGTCACCCACAAAGAAAGAGATCAATTCTGGTACACGGCACTGTGTGTGTGGGGGCGCTGAAAGAGAGGCAGAAAGGCAGCAGGAAAGAAAGAGAGAGAGAGACAGACAGAGTGGCAGAAAGGCAGAGTGGCAGAGAGAAAAAGAGTGGCAGAGAGAAAGAGAGAGAGAGAAAGAGAGAGAGAGAGAAAGAAGAGAAAGAGAAAGAGAAAGAGAAAGAGAAAGAAAAAGAAAAGGAGAAAGAGAAAGAGAAAGAGAAAAAGAGAAAGAGAAAGAGAAAGGGAAAGGGAAAGGGAAAGGGAAAGAAAGAGAAAGAAAGAGAAAGAAAGAGAAAGAAAGAGAAAGAGAAAAAGAAAGAAAGAAAAGGAAAGAAAGAAAAGGAAAGAAAGACAAAGGAAAGACAGACAGACAGACAGGGGGAGACAGAGAGATTATAGGAGACAGAGAGATTATAGGAAAGATGTGATTGCACTGGAGGGGATGCAGAGGCAATTTCACCAGAATGTTGCCATGAATTGGCCCAAAGGGCTCTACCCTGCCCAGTAACAGGTGGTGTTTGGATCATGGACACTGAGGGGAAAGGACCTTTTCTCTCTTCTCTCTCTACCCAGAAAGGCTGTGAGTTTCTGTATTCCTGAAACTGCGGAGAACCGGAATGAGTCTAGCTACAGGAAAACATTACAGGCTGTAACCAAAGACCAGATCCTGCTGTCTCTCTCCAGAAAGCCTGCGAGTGCTGCATTTCTGAAACTACAGGAGGCAGGAATTGAAACCACAAACTGAAATTAAGTTTGAAGACAGGAGGGACCAGTGGGGCTAGAATTGATGATGCACTTGCCCAGGGTATCAAAACAGCGTGCACGAGCAATGAGAGGGATTTGGCGGGAGGGATTTTCCAACCGTTACCAGGTGGGGGAGGGGAGGTGAGCAATTTTTCCTACTCTCTCCACTGTCGTCAAAACACAAATGCTCCAACTGAACCATTTCAACAACGTCAGCTTTCGAGTGCACTTTGCAAACAGCGGGATCTCTGTCAAAGAGCTCAGTTGATACGTTACTCACAGCTTCCAGTCCGAGTAGAACCAATAAGGGGGCCGTTGTCATCCCGCCTTTAATCCATTCGTCCAATGAAACGGTGCCATTGCCGTCATAATCAATCTCGCTCATCATCTCTTTTAGAATCTAAATGGAGCAAAAATCAGTTTGAAAGTCAGATCCTCGGCTCCGATCGGGAAAAACCATTGGGGGAGATGTGAAGGAGGGAATGTAAAAGTGGAAGAATGGGAAAGAAAAACGGTGGAAATGGCTCCAACGCCAATGGGATTCCTGCTTTCAAGATCTGGACTAATCACGGTTGCAGCGATTAGAGAGAAAAAGAGTGGCAGAGAGAAAGAGAGAGAGAGAAAGAAGAGAAAGAGAAAGAGAAAGAGAAAGAGAAAGAAAAAGAAAAGGAGAAAGAGAAAGAGAAAGAGAAAGAGAAAAAGAGAAAGAGAAAGAGAAAGGGAAAGGGAAAGGGAAAGGGAAAGAAAGAGAAAGAAAGAGTGCCCATTCCTGACACGAGTGGAGCCCATTCCTGACACGAGTGGAGGTAGGGGTTTCTGACGAGCATATTCATTGTTTTGTAACAATTAGTGAATGCGATTTGCGCGTTAACCACATGAAAAAAGACTCACAGGTTCGAGTTCTGTCACGTCCCAGTCCAAATACTTTGCCACGTGCATCATCTGGGCAATAATCCGATCAACTTCCTGTGGGGCAGAAGGAGCGACAGATCAGATCGTTACACTGCTGCAGGAAAGCAGCAAGCTGAAGTCTCTCGGGGGCAATTTCACATGGTGCGGCCGGAGAACCATTTTGGCACCTGTATTATTGCGAACGTCTGAATTAGGAGCAGGAATAGGCCACTCGGCCCCTCGAGTCTGCTCCGCCATTCAACAAGATCGTGTCTGATTTGACTGTAACCTCAAGCCCACATTCCTGCCGACCCCCCCGATCTAGCTAAAAGATATTCAGATATCCTTTTGAGAGAGCTGCAGAGACTCCCCCCCCCTCCCCCACCCCCCCCCCCCCCCCACCCCCGGGAGAAAGCATTTCTCCCCATCTCCGTTTTAAATGACGACTCCTTATTTTTAAACAGTGACCCCGAGTTCTAGATTCTCCCACAAGAGGAAACATCCTCTCCACATCCACCCTGTCAATACCCCTCAGGGTGTTAAAGGTTCCAATCAAGTCGCCTCTTACTCTTCAAAACTCCAGTGGATACAAGCCCAACCTTTCCTCATCAGACAACCTGCCCATTCCTGGGATTAGTCTAATAAACCTTCTCTGAACTGCTCCCTACACATTTCCATCTTCCCTTAGATAAGGAGACCAATACTGTTCACAATACTCCAGATGTGGTCTCACCAACACCCCGTACAACTGAAACACAACCTCCCTGCTTTTATATTCAATTCCCCTCACAATAAACAATAACACATTCTGCTATTTTACTTTCACACAGTGCTGACCATTATTCTGCTATTAACACATTCTGCTATTTTACTGTCACACAATGCTGACCGTTATTCTGCTATTAACACATTCTGCTATTTTACTTTCACACAGTGCTGATCTTTATTCTGCTATTAACACATTCTGCTATTTTACTTTCACACAATGCTGATCTTTATTCTGCTATGAACCCATTCTGCTATTTTACTGTCAGACAGTGCTGACCTTTATTCTGCTATTAACACATTCTGCCATTTTACTTTCAGACGGTGCTGATCTTTATTCTGCTATTAACACATTCTGCTATTTTACTTTCACACAGTGCTGACCTTTATTCTGCTATTAACACATTCTGCTATTTTACTGTCAGACAGTGCTGATCTTTGTTCTGCTATTAACACATTCTGCCATTTTACTGTCAGACAGTGCTGACCTTTATTCTGCTATTAACACATTCTGATATTTAAACCTGTCTGTGACCTTCCCTTCACGTTCAAATGGAGCCTTCCTTTTTTCAACAGTAGGAGCCTCATTACATTTCCCCCTCTCCAGCTCCGTGGAAGTCAGATGCAGACTCAAAATGGTCGGCTCCGTTTCTCTCTCCACAGATGCTGTGTTTAACCAGCATTTTCTGTTTTGATTGGATGACCCTGGGGCAGAACGACATTGCAATGATTTTCCAAGCAGCGGTCAGTCAGTGAGAGAGAGGGGGGGGGGGGTTAAGGAGGTACTTTGTAACACTTGCCGGTATTGGCCATAACCCAGCGTGATTGCTAACGATTCCCAAATTCAGCATAGACACAGCAAACAAAATATATCAGAGGTGTAAAATGTACAGATAGTGCTGAGTGGACACAAAACTCACCGTGCTATCCAGCAGTCCATTTGCATCGGTATCATACAACTTAAAGGTAACTATTAAGGAAACAGAAAAATATAACAAGATATTAGGCTTGACTTTCTATTTCCTCCTCAAGAAGAGTTTGCTTCCATCATTGGCTCCCAGTTTACACGGACTCATTGGCTCTCTGTGTGAATTTACCCACCTCAGCTTTCGTTCAAACTCCAAATCCCTCTCGTCGTTCATATTCTCTTTTCCATTAACTCTCAGGACTGGATGCTTTTGCCCACTCTATTCCAGCAACCTGCCATTTTGCTCATAATTCCACTCAACGGTGGCCATTATTCTTCACTACTCCAGGGGTGACCACCCACATCCTTCCTATAATGAGGCAACCAGAACTGGACACAATATTCCAAATGTGGTCTAACCAGGGTTTGATAAAGCTGCAGCAAAACCTCACGGCTCTTAAACTCTAAACTCAATCCCCCTGTTAATGAAAGCCAACACACCATACGCCTTCTTAACAACCCCATCAACCTGGGTGGCAACTTTGAGTGATCTATGTACATGGACCCCAAGATCCCTCTGTTCCTCCACACTTCCAGAATCCAGCCTTTAACCCTGTATTCAGCATTCAAATTCAACCTTCCAAAATGAATCACTTCACATTTATCGAGGTTGAACTCCGTCTGCCACTTCTCAGCCCAGCTCTGTGGCCCCATGAATAAGATTAAATCCATTTAATACACGCCGAATATTTCATAACGAGTTGTAGAAAATGCTTCAGCGTTTATATATTAAAGGAACTCTCATCAACTTCAAATGGTGGAAACAATAGAAATATTTCCACTTTGGGACACAGAGGGAGCGCACGGCTCTCACACTCAATGTTGTGAGCAATCAGCACACACCTCACTTCACTTGTCCTCGCTTTACGTGCGAATCACTTCAGTCACACTGGTAGGAAAACACGGACGGTACGCGAGTCACATTGCCACTCTTGAGCAAGAGTCAACAAAATGTCTTCTGGGCCGCACTCAGAACCCTACGGCGTACGCCGCCCACCACTGAACTGGAACTACAGGTGAACCAAAGTAGATGCTTCTTCCTGGTTGGACTCAAGTGAGGCAGGAGCATTTCTACGACAATCCAACAGTTTTATGATCTCATTTGCTGTTGTCACCTGTTCCAATCTCCGCAGAGACCGATCATTTTTAAAGAGATTCAAACCTCCAATTATTAACTGCGAGAATTATTCAAGCTTGGTGGCACAGCGGTTAGCACAGTTGCTTCACAGCATCAAGGTCCCAGGTTCGATTCCCGGCTTGGGTCACTGTCTGTGCGGAGTCTGCACGTTCTCCCCGTGTCTGCGTGGGTTTCCTCCGGGTGCTCCGGTTTCCTCCCACAAGTCCCGAAAGACGTGCTGTTGGGTGAATTGGACATTCTGAATTCTCCCTCTGTGACCTGAACAGGCGCCGGAATGTGGCGACTAGGGGCTTTTCACAGTAACTTCATTGCAGTGTTAATGTAAACCTACTTGTGACAATAAAGATTATTGAAGATTTTATGGTCTAACTCCAACAAAGTGTGTGCGTGGGTTTCCTCCGGGTGCTCCGGTTTCCTCCCACAGTCCAAAGATGTGCGGGTTAGGTGGATTGGCCATGATAAATTGCCCGCAGTGTCCTAAAAAGTAAGGTTAAGGGTATAGGGTGGATACGTGGGTTTGAGTAGGGTGATCATTGCTCGGCACAACATCGAGGGCCGAAGGGCCTGTTCTGTGCTGTACTGTTCTATGTTCTATGTTCTAAATGCAACAAACACCATTGGTTCGTGTCTTACTGGCCAACAGGAGGTGGGGAATTTTCCAGTGTGGCAAAGCTGGACATTTCAATCATTCCTGCGAATCCGACAATTTTAACCAAAGTCGCAGACCAATAAATATTGATGAAACACATTCTACCCAGGAAATGACAAGTCAAGATAAAGATGAAATTACAAAGGTCCTCGCAGAAATTGACAATCTTCATTCAGACGATTGGTCAGCTACAGTCCAAATTCAAGGCTTCGATGTTCCAAGGTGCAGGTGTCACTCAATCAAAGGTTTATCGTTCCTCTTTGCTACAAGGGGAAGCAGATCATTTATTCTCTCGATGTCCTTCATAATCCATGCATATCCAGTGAGTGACGATGCTGCCATACTTCTGGGACCCCCAGATAAACCAAGTGATGCTCATCATTCGAACGTCTCGCTGGTCTTTCATGGAATAATCTTAGAACATAGAACAGTACAGCACAGAACAGGCCCTTCGGCCCTCAATGTTGTGCCGAACAATAATCACCCTACTCATCCACCCTATACCCGTAACCCAACAATCCCCCCCTTAACCTTACTTTTATTAGGACACTACGGGCAATTTAGCATGGCCAATCCACCTAACCCGCACATCTTTGGACTGTGGGAGGAAACCGGAGCACCCGGAAGAAACCCACGCACACAGTGGGAGGACGTGCAGACTCCACACAGACAGTGACCCAGCCAGGTATCGAACCTGGGACCCTGGAGCTGTGAAGCATTTATGCTAACCACCATGCTACCCTGCTGCCCTGCTGCCCCAAACCTTCATTTGGGAGCAGTGGAAATTCAGCCTCGATAGGGTGGAGGAGGTTTCTACGCTCACCAGCCAGTTTGGCAGAAGCACCATCCACTACACCCAGGACAGACAAATGCGTCAAATCGGCGCCTGCCGCAATTCCGCCATCGGGAACTATTCGCCGCTCGATCGCCGTTCCCGATTTCGGCGTCAGGCAACGGAGAATCCCGGCTGAAGTTCTGAATCTCGGAGCCCATTGCGAAGTTAGGTCAGAGACAACGGATACAGAAGACACTGCAGCGGTCAGCGACCATTCCGATGCCAACCTACTGGACCTGAATTGGCGCTTCGTAGAGACAGACGAGGAAGAATCCTTCGCCGTACTGAATAATCTCTGGCAGTTTGAGCTCCTAGCAAGGATGAGAGAGATGATCCCTCTTTAACGTTCTAAAACCAACAGCTTCGAGAAGAGCGACGAGGGCTGCCCTCTCTCAATACCTATCTCCAACTGCAATCAAATTACCGAAACTGAAAAACTTAAAAAAGCTTCTCTACCTTACAAGGCCCCAGTTGCTAAGCAACCACTGCTGGTTTATTTCCCCTTCATGCGGTAGCCCTCTCTAAGCACAATAGAACCACAGTCGGAAAAGAACCAACCCCCACACATACCATTGTCTAGCATGAATCTAACTACAGGTTTTATCCTTCCAGAAACATTAAAGTTGTCTCACTTAAAACCACACCTTATTTCTAATATTTACCAATACAAGTATAAATCCCTGAAAACTCCATTTGTTTCCTCACAATTGTAACACAGCTATTTGAAAATTCGTCATCAGTTAATAGGAAATTCTTAATGTGCATTGGCAGGATTCCAGCTCCGAATGTCTAGATTACTCATGCAGTAACATCTTCCCAACACTGTCCCTTCACTGAATAAATACGCCCTGAGTAAGCTTCGATATTTGCTCTTCTCATGAACTTTCCAAAACTCTTCGATTCATTCCAGAACTCACATTTGAGTTTATCTTCAGGCTGACCCCCCTCCAGGAAGGATAGGTAACAGACAACATCCTTCACAAAGACTACATCAGGCACGTCTGCATCAATTGGATTGGAAATTTCACTGTCTACAGAAAGAAAAGAAATCATTAGTCACGTTTTACCACAAAGGTCACAGAAAGGGTCAGCTGGTGAACAGAGACAGTTCCACATCGACAGCAGGGGAGAAACTGAGGATTGCAGCGGATGGACAGAGAGAGAGAGAGAGAGAGAGCCAGAGAAAGCGAGAGAGAGAGAGAGTGAAGCAGAGAGAGAGAGAGAGAGTGAGGCACAGAGAGAGAGAGAGAGAGAGAGAGAGGCACAGAGAGAGAGAGAGAGAGAGGCACAGAGAGAGAGAGAGAGAGGCACAGAGAGAGAGAGAGAGGCACAGAGAGAGAGAGAGAGAGGGGCACAGAGAGAGAGAGAGGAGAGAGGCACAGAGAGAGAGAGAGGCACACAGAGAGAGAGAGAGGAGGCACAGAGAGAGAGAGAGTGAGGCACAGAGAGAGAGAGAGTGAGGCACAGAGAGAGAGAGAGTGAGGCACAGAGAGAGAGAGAGTGAGGGCACAGAGAGAGGAGTGAGGCACAGAGAGAGAGAGTGAGGCACAGAGAGAGAGAGTGAGGCACAGAGAGAGAGAGTGAGGCACAGAGAGAGAGAGTGAGGCACAGAGAGAGAGAGAGAGGCACAGAGAGAGAGAGAGAAGAGGCACAGAGAGAGAGAGAGAGAGGCACAGAGAGAGAGAGAGGAGGCACAGAGAGAGAGAGAGTGAGGCACAGAGAGAGAGAGAGTGAGGCACGAGAGAGAGAGAGTGAGGGAAAGAGAGAGAGAGAGAGTGAGGCACAGAGAGAGAGAGTGAGGCACAGAGAGAGAGAGTGAGGCA
>NC_052173.1:8673696-8739115 GCF_902713615.1 Scyliorhinus canicula | reverse complement strand
TTCTTGGAGAGCTTGGTGAAGCTGTGGTCCGCTGAGGACACCTGGTGGATTTCCCTCGCCACTGTCTTGTCCAGTTTGGATGTGAAGCGGTCTATTTGGTTTGGGAACCGTGGGGGGGGGGGGAGGGCGGGGTTCTCCACTTGGGAGACTTCGAGCTGGATTCTCCGATTTTGCGGCTAAGCGCCGACACCGGCGTTGGAACTGTGGCATTTCACGGCGGACAAATCAGTGCCGAACCCACACCGATTCCGGGACTGGTGAGGGGCGGGCAGCAACATCGGGTAAAATTCCCGGTTCCCGCACCAAAAACGGCTGGAGAATGGCTGGGTCCGTGGCTGCGCATGCGCACAGCGATGACCTGTAGCGATCGCGCCGTACAACATGGCGCCGGCCGTGTGCGGACCCGATCTGCCAGATAGTGCCCCCCCTGTACCCCCCTTCACCACCCCCGGACTTCACCCCACCAGTCCCCCCCAACCCCCCGCTGAACCCCCCCCCCCCCCGCCAGCGCAATGGCTCCACCCTGCCCCCGACTGTGGCGTCTCAGGACACAGTCCGCAGCCGCCACGCGAGGTTGACGAAAACTCAGAGCACACGCATCCCGCGCTATCGGGAAGTCGGCCCATCGGGGGCGGAGCATCGGGGGAGGGCCCTCAGGTGGCTTCCTGAGGCCGTCCTGACGGCGTGCGGTGTACTCAGCAAGGACGCCATTTTGGAGGGGGCGGAGCATCTGAAAACAGGCGCCGTCCCCGATTCGGTCGTAAACAGGGATTCTCCGCCGGATCACCGAATACAATATGGGATTCCCACCAGAAACTCCCATCAGACAACCCCCCCCGCCCCCATCAGACCTCCCCAAGCAGAGATCCGAGACCACCATCAGAGCCGGCAACAGACCCTTCACCAGGAACCCTCCCAGCAGAGACCCCACAGCATAGACTCCCCATCAGAGACCCCCTCCATGCCAGAGATCCCCTAGATCAGAGACCCCCCCCCATACCAGAGATCCCCTAGATCAGAGACCCCCTCCATACCAGAGATCCCCTAGATCAGAGACCCCCTCCATGCCAGAGATCCCCTAGATCAGAGACCCCCCTGTCGTAACATGGACTCCAGACTATCAGCGAAGAACAGCAACGGACAGTTGATTTCGAGGCACAGACTATTGCAGAAGGAATACAGAAACATTACAGAAACCAGCCAGCGACTGAAACTCACCTCATAGTCTAGGTCTGTTCTGCTGGTTTTAAAGGCCCCTAGCCTGCTGGAATCGCGTGCGCTGTGCCCTGATAGGCTAGGCATCATGTGGCCTCCGAGATTTGTCGAGGTCTCAGTTGGGAAGATCACCTGACCCCACAACACCCACCAATATCAGACACCCCCCATAACAGAGACCCCCCCCCCCCCCCCGCCAATCAGACGCTCCTGTCTGGAAAGTAAAGAGCAATCCAGAGAGAAACAGTGAAAAATATTACTGCGCTCTCACTCACCCGTCCCTTACACCTGCTGCCTCAGACAGATGTCCAGAACACAGGAATGGAAAGGCAAAACCGCATCACAAGGCTTTAAATCCCCTCATGCCCTTTAATCTGCAATGCTTCTATTCACTTCAAAAAGAAATAGCCTTTAGTAGGCTGTAATTGACAACTTCCGGACAGCCAGATTGTTTATGTTCATTTCACTTCACACTTAAATGCTTCTCAAATAGCCTGATGTGAAGCAAGCGGCAATGTTTATAACATCTAGCTATGGTTAACAGCACCTGACCACAGCAAAAACAGTTAAGAGCTTTCTACTGAGAAAAAGGGGAGGTGAAAGCACTTAACTGCTTGGTGTTTATAAACATTGCAGTTCTCTATTATAGGTGGTCTCTGATATGGGGGGGTCTCTGGTGTGGGAGGTTGTTGGATATTGGAGGGTCTTTGATACGCGGGGGCTCTCTAATATCGGGGGCTCTCTGATATCGGGAGCTCTCTGATATCGGGGGCTCTCTGATATCGGGGGCTCTCTGATATCGGGGACTCTCTGATATCTGGGGCTCTCTGATATCGGGAGCTCTCTGATATCGGGGGCTCTCTGATATCGGGGGCTCTCTGATATCGGGAGCTCTCTGATATCGGGGGCTCTCTGATATCGGGGTCTCTGACATCGGGGGCTCTCTGACATCGGGGGCTCTCTGATATCGGGGGCTCTCTGATATCGGGGGCTCTCTGATATCGGGAGCTCTCTGATATCGGGGGCTCTCTGATATCGGGGGCTCTCTGATATCGGGGGCTCTCTGATATCGGGGGCTCTCTGATATCGGGGACTCTCTGATATCGGGGATTCTCTGATATCGGGGGCTCTCTGATATCGGGGCTCTCTGATATCGGGGGCTCTCTGATATCGGGGGCTCTCTGATATCGGGGGCTCTCTGATATCGGGGTCTCTCTGATATCGTGGGCTCTCTGATACGCGGGGGCTCTCTGATATCGGGGGCTCTCTGTTATCGGGGTCTCTCTGATATCGGGGGCTCTCTGATATCGGGGGCTCTCTGATATCGGGGACTCTCTGATAACGGGGGCTCTCTGATATCGGGGACTCTCTGATATCGGGGGCTCTCTGATATCGGGGGCTCTCTGATATCGGGAGCTCTCTGATATCGGGGGCTCTCTGATATCGGGGCTCTCTGATATCGGGGGCTCTCTGACATCGGGGGCTCTCTGACATCGGGGGCTCTCTGATATCGGGGGCTCTCTGATATCGGGGGCTCTCTGATATCGGGAGCTCTCTGATATCGGGAGCTCTCTGATATCGGGGGCTCTCTGATATCGGGGGCTCTCTGATATCGGGGACTCTCCGATATCGGGGGCTCTCCGATATCGGGGGCTCTCCGATATCGGGGGCTCTCTGATATCGGGGGCTCTCTGATATCGGGGGCTCTCTGATATCGGGGACTCTCTGATATCGGGAGCTCTCTGATATCGGGGCTCTCTGATATCGGGGGCTCTCTGATATCGGGGGCTCTCTGATATCGGGGTCTCTCTGATATCGTGGGCTCTCTGATACGCGGGGGCTCTCTGATATCGGGGGCTCTCTGTTATCGGGGTCTCTCTGATATCGGGGGCTCTCTGATATCGGGGGCTCTCTGATATCGGGGACTCTCTGATAACGGGGGCTCTCTGATATCGGGGACTCTCTGATATCGGGGGCTCTCTGATATCGGGAGCTCTCTGATATCGGGAGCTCTCTGATATCGTGGGCTCTCTGATATCGGGGCTCTCTGATATCGGGGGCTCTCTGATATCGGGAGCTCTCTGATATCGGGAGCTCTCTGATATCGGGGGCTCTCTGATATCGGGGGCTCTCTGATATCGGGGGCTCTCTGATATCGGGGGCTCTCTGATATCGGGGACTCTCTGATATCGGGGGCTCTCTGATATCAAGGGCTCTCTGATATCGGGGAGCTCTCTGATATCGGGAGCTCTCTGATATCGGGGGCTCTCTGATATCGGGGGCTCTCTGATATCGGGGGCTCTCTGATATCAGGAGCTCTCTGATATCGGGGGCTCTCTGATATCGGGGATCTCTCTGATATTGGGGGCTCTCTGATATCGGGATCTCTCTGATATCGGGGGCTCTCTGATATCGGGGGCTCTCTGATATCAGGAGCTCTCTGATATCGGGGGCTCTCTGATATCGGGGGCTCTCTGATATCGGGGGGTCTCTGATATCGGGAGCTCTCTGATATCGGGGGCTCTCTGATATCGGGGGCTCTCTGATATCGGGGACTCTCTGATATCGGGGGCTCTCTGATATCAGGGGCTCTCTGATATCGGGGGCTCTCTGATATCGGGGGCTCTCTGATATCGGGGGCTCTCTGATATCGGGAGCTCTCTGATATCGTGGGCTCTCTGATATCGGGGGCTCTCTGATATCGGGGGCTCTCTGATATCGGGGGCTCTCTGATATCGGGGATTCTCTGATATCGGGGGCTCTCTGATATCGGGGACTCTGATATCGTGGGCTCTCTGATATTGGGAGCTCTCTGATATCGGGGGCTCTCTGATATCGGGGGCTCTCTGATATCGGGGACTCTCTGATATCGGGAGCTCTCTGATATCGGGGACTCTCTGATATCGGGAGCTCTCTGATATCGGGGGCTCTCTGATATCGGGGGCTCTCTGATATCGGGGGCTCTCTGATATCGGGGGCTCTCTGATATCGGGGGGTCTCTGATATCGGGAGCTCTCTGATATCGGGGGCTCTCTGATATCGGGGGCTCTCTGATATCGGGGGCTCTCTGATATCGGGAGCTCTCTGATATCGGGGGCTCTCTGATATCGGGAGCTCTCTGAAATCGGGGGCTCTGATATCGGGAGCTCTCTGATATCGGGAGCTCTCGGATATCGGGAGCTCTCTGATATCGGGAGCTCTCTGATATCGGGGGCTCTCTGATATCGGGGGCTCTCTGATATCGGGGGCTCGCTGATATAGGGGGCTCGCTGATATCGGGGGCTCTCTGATATCGGGGGCTCTCTGAAATCGGGAGCTTTCTGATATCGAGGGCTCGCTGATATAGGGGGCTCTCTGATATCGGGGCTCTCTGATATCGGGGGCTCTCTGAAATCGGGAGATCTCTGATATCGGGGGCTCTCTGATATCGGGGACTCTCTGATATCGGGGGCTCTCTGATATCGGGGACTCTCTGATATCGGGGGCTCTCTGATATCGGGAGCTCTCTGATATCGGGGGCTCTCTGTTATCGGGGGCTCTCTGATATCGGGGGCTCTCTGATATCGGGGACTCTCTGATATCGGGGGCTCTCTGATATCGTGGGCTCTCTGATATCGGGAGCTCTCTGACATCGGGGATTCTCTGATATCGGGGGCTCTCTGATATCGGGGATTCTCTGATATCGGGGGCTCTCTGATATCGGGGACTCTCTGATATCGGAGCTCTCTGTTATCGGGGGCTCTCTGATATCGGGGACTCTCTGATATCGGGGACTCCCTGATTTCGGAGCTCTCTGATATCGGGAGCTCTCTGATATCGGGGGCTCTCTGATATCGGGGGCTCTCTGATATCGGGGGCTCTCTGATATCGGGAGCTCTCTGATATCGGGGACTCTCTGATATCGGGGACTCTCTGATATCGGGGACTCTCTGATATCGGGGGCTCTCTGATATCGGGGGCTCTCTGATATCGGGGGCTCTCTGATATTGGGAGCTCTCTGATATCGGGGGCTCTCTGATATCGGGAGCTCTCTGATATCGGGAGCTCTCTGATATCGGGGGCTCTCTGATATCTGGAACTCTCTGATACCGGGGGCTCTCTGATATCGGGGGCTCTCTGATATCGGGGGCTCTCTGATATCGGGAGCTCTCTGATATCGGGGGCTCTCTGATATCGGGGGCTCTCCGAGATCGAGGGCTCTCTGATATCGGGAGCTCTCTGATATCGGGGGCTCTCTGATATCGGGGATTCTCTGATATCGGGGGCTCTCTGATATCGGGGGCTCTCTGATATCGGGGGCTCTCTGATATCGTGGGCTCTCTGATATCGGGGGCTCTCTGATATCGGGGGCTCTCTGATATCGGGGATTCTCTGATATCGGGGGCTCTCTGATATCGGGGGCTCTCTGATATCGAGGGCTCTCTGATATCGTGGGCTCTCTGATATCGGGGCTCTCTGATATCGGGGGCTCTCTGACATCGGGGGCTCTCTGACATCGGGGGCTCTCTGATATCGGGGGCTCTCTGATATCGGGGGCTCTCTGATATCGGGAGCTCTCTGATATCGGGAGCTCTCTGATATCGGGGGCTCTCTGATATCGGGGTCTCTCTGATATCGGGGGCTCTCTGATATCGGGGGCTCTCTGATATCGGGGGCTCTCTGATATCGGGGACTCTCTGATATCGGGGAGCTCTCTGATATCGGGGGCTCTCTGATATCGGGGGCTCTCTGATATCGGGGGCTCTCTGATATCGGGGACTCTCTGATATCGGGGATTCTCTGATATCGGGTGCTCTCTGATATCGGGGCTCTCTGATATCGGGGGCTCTCTGATATCGGGGGCTCTCTGATATCGGGGGCTCTCTGATATCGGGGTCTCTCTGATATCGTGGGCTCTCTGATATCGGGGGCTCTCTGATATCGGGGGCTCTCTGATATCGGGGGCTCTCTGATATCGGGAGCTCTCTGATATCGGGAGCTCTCTGATATCGTGGGCTCTCTGATATCGGGGGCTCTCTGATATCGGGGGCTCTCTGATATCGGGAGCTCTCTGATATCGGGAGCTCTCTGATATCGGGGGCTCTCTGATATCGGGGGCTCTCTGATATCGGGGGCTCTCTGATATCGGGGACTCTCTGATATCGGGGGCTCTCTGATATCGGGGACTCTCTGATATCGGGAGCTCTCTGATATCGGGAGCTCTCTGATATCGGGGGCTCTCTGATATCGGGGGCTCTCTGATATCGGGGGCTCTCTGATATCGGGGGCTCTCTGATATTGGGGGTCTCTGATATCGGGAGCTCTCTGATATCGGGGGCTCTCTGATATCGGGGGCTCTCTGATATCGGGGGCTCTCTGATATCGGGAGCTCTCTGATATCGGGGGCTCTCTGATATCGGGAGCTCTCTGAAATAGGGGGCTCATCGGGAGCTCTCTGATATCGGGAGCTCTCTGATATCGGGAGCTCTCTGATATCGGGAGCTCTCTGATATCGGGGGCTCTCTGATATCGGGGGCTCTCTGATATCGGGGGCTCGCTGATATAGGGGGCTCGCTGATATCGGGGGCTCTCTGATATCGGGGGCTCTCTGAAATCGGGAGCTCTCTGATATCAGGGGCTCGCTGATATAGTGGGCTCTCTGATATCGGGGCTCTCTGATATCGGGGGCTCTCTGAAATCGGGAGCTCTCTGATATCGGGGGCTCTCTGATATCGGGGGCTCTCTGATATCGGGAGCTCTCTGATATCGGGAGCTCTCTGATATCGGGGGCTCTCTGATATCGGGGGCTCTCTGATATCGGGGACTCTCTGATATCGGGGGCTCTCTGATATCGGGGGCTCTCTGATATCGGGGGCTCTCTGATATCGGGGGCTCTCTGATATCGGGGAGCTCTCTGATATCGGGGGCTCTCTGATATCGGGGGCTCTCTGATATCGGGGGCTCTCTGATATCGGGGGCTCTCTGATATCGGGGACTCTCTGATATCGGGAGCTCTCTGATATCGGGGACTCTATGATATCGGGGGCTCTCTGATATCAGGGGCTCTCTGATATCGGGAGCTCTCTGATATCGGGGGCTCTGATATCGGGGGCTCTCTGATATCGGGGCTCTCTGATATCGGGGACTCTCTGATATCGGGGGCTCTCTGATATCGGGGACTCTCTGATATCGTGGGCTCTCTGATATCGGGAGCTCTCTGATATCGGGGGCTCTTATATCGGGGGCTCTCTGATATCGGGAGCTCTCTGATATCGGGGGCTCTCTGATATCGGGGAGCTCTCTGATATCGGGAGCTCTCTGATATCGGGGGCTCTCTGATATCGGGAGCTCTCTGATATCGGGGGCTCTCTGATATCGGGGGCTCTCTGATATCGGGGACTCTCTGATATCGGGGGCTCTCTGATATCGGGGGCTCTCTGATATCGGGGGCTCTCTGATATCGGAGGCTCTGATATCGGGGGCTCTCTGATATCGGGGGCTCTGATATCGGGAGCTCTCTGATATCGTGGGCTCTGATATCGGGGGCTCTCTGATATCGGGGGCTCTCTGATATCGGGGGCTCTCTGATATCGGAGGCTCTGATATCGGGGGCTCTCTGATATCGGGGGCTCTGATATCGGGAGCTCTCTGATATCGTGGGCTCTGATATCATGTGCTCTCTGATATCGGGGGCTCTCTGATATCGGGGGCTCTCTGATATCGGGGGCTCTCTGATATCGGAGGCTCTGATATCGGGGGCTCTCTGATATCGGGGGCTCTGATATCGGGAGCTCTCTGATATCGTGGGCTCTGATATCGGGAGCTCTCTGATATCGGGATGTCTCTGATATGGGGGTTTTTGATATGGGGGGGTTCTTCAGGATGGGACGGGTCTCTGATATTGGAGGTTCTCTGTTCTGGGAGGGTCTCTGATATGGGAGGTTCTCTGTTCTGAGAGGGTCTCTGATATGGGGGGTTCATATCTGGTTCAGCTCCATTGGCTAGACGGCTGGTTTATTATGCGGAGCGAGGCCAGCAACCTACGTTCAATTCCCCATACCGGCTGAGGCTCTCCATGAAGGCCCCACCTTACCAACCTTGACCCTTGCCTGAGGTGCGGTGACCCCCAGGTTAAATCACCACCAGGCAGCTCTCCCCCTCAAAGGGGAAAGCAGCCGATGGTCACCTGGGACTGTGGCGACTTTCATTTCAATGTTGCATTCTTGGGGCACGTTTGGAGAGTCCATTTTGGCACAAGAAAAGCTGTTTTCACATATTCTGGTGGCTGACAGCTCTTTCCCATCAGGGTGTTGTTATCACTCCCTTGGGGGGGAGGGGGGGGGCAAGGACTGTGCTTCATTGGATTTCCCCCTTTCACAGCTGAGTGCGAACTCCCCTGGTAATTGGGGAGAGGAGCAGTCATTTTTGTAATTCTGTGTTTATCGTAATAAACCAGTCGTCCATTTCTACCTGTTTGTAGTATCTCTCAATGATTTGGAGGAAAATGTAACTGGTCTGATTAGTAAGTTTGCAGACGACACAAAGTTTGGTGGAATTGTGGATAGTGATGAGGACTGTCAGAGGATACAGCAGGATTTAGATCGTTTGGAGACTTGGGCGGAGAGATGGCAGATGGAGTTTAATCCGGACAAGTGTGAGGTAATGCATTTTGGAAGGTCTAATACAGGTAGGGAATATACAGTGAATGGTCGAACCCTCAAGAGTATTGACAGGCAGAGGGATCTAGGTGTACAGGTCCACAGGTCACTGAAAGGGCAACACAGGTGGAGAAGGTAGTCAAGAAGGCATACGGCATGCTTGCCTTCATTGGCCGGGGCATTGAGTATAAAAATTGGCAAGTCATGTTGCAGCTGTGTAGAACCTTAGTTAGGCCACATTTGGAGTATAGTGTTCAATTCTGGTCGCCACACAACCAGAAGGATGTGGAGGCTTTAGAGAGGGTGCAGAAGAGATTTACCAGGATGTTGCCTGGTATGGAGGGCATTAGCTATGAGGAGAGGTTGGATAAACTCGGTTTGTTGTCACTGGAACGAAGGAGGTTGAGGGGCAACCTGATAGAGGTCTACAAAATTATGAGGGGCATAGACAGAATGGATAGACAGACTTTTTCCCAGGGTAGAGGGGTCAATTACTAGGGGGCATAGGTTTAAGGTGCTTGGGGCAAGGTTTAGAGGAGATGTACGAGGCAAGTTTTTTACACAGAGGGTAGTGGGTGCCTGGAACTCGCTGCCGGAGGAGGTGGTGGAAGCAGGGACGATAGTGACATTTAAGGGGCATCTTGACAAATACATGAATAGGATGTGAATAGAGGGATACGGACCCCGGAAGTGTAGAAGATTTTAGTTTAGACGGGCAGCATGGTCGGCACAGGCTTGGAGGGCCGAAGGGCCTGTTCCTGTGCTGTACTTTTCTTTGTTCTTTGTCCTTCTGTGTTTTCCTGTTGTCTCGCCCGTTCGGGTTCTCCAGTGTGACCATTCGGGACTATTGCCCTCTGGTGGCTGGGAGCTGTTTACCATGTGTGCTTGATCGTTTTGTGCTACCTCTTGTACAGTCGGATTTGGTGGTGGAATTCATGCTCAAAGGTTTCACTGAAACTATGTTGATATTTCTAACCAGGTCCTGGGCCATCCTGAAGAAAGCATATTGACGTTCTGCCTTTCCCTGCTTCCGTACTACCTTCTGGCTTCTTGAACTTTTTGCAATTCCTGACGGGAATTATTATCGAATTGAAGTTTCTTAATTTCCAAAGCACAGTAAGAATCCTGCAGTGGGGCCAATCGGCTGGGCTGAAAGCCATGGGTGGGGGGGGGGGGGCTAGGGCGACCCGAACCTCCCCACCCCCCAACAGCCCCCCCCCCCCCCCCCCCCCCCCCCCCCCCCCCCCACCTCTCGGATTAGTTCCCAGTGTTTACTGGTGGGTTTTTAAAAAATATTTCTGTCAGCTTTTTCAAAAATGACATGATAATAATAATAACCTTTTATTGTCACAAAGTTACTGTGAAAAGCCCCTAGTCGCCACATTCCGGCACCTGTTCGGGGAGGCCGGTACGGGAATTGAACCCGCGCTGCTGGTCTTGTTCTGCTTGACAAGCCAGCTGTGTGGCCTACTGAGCTAAACCAGCCCCTTCCACTGAGCTAAACCAGCCCTTCCACATATTTGACGAACATTTAACAATCTCTTCCTCAAGCCGAATACAATTAATTAACAGATTAACTACCCCGCCCCCACTGTTCACTGCTGACTGAAAGTGAGAGATGAACGGACGCCATCTTTTATGAAAACCCTCCTCATTCCCTCTTAAACTAAATTCAACCTTCTCTAGGCTTACAAACTCCATTAAAGGTTAGTTGAGGTTACGGGGGTAATAATAAATAAATAACCTTTTATTGTCACAAGTAGGCTTACATTAACACTGCAATGAAGTTACTGTGAAAATCCCCTAGTCGTCACATTCCGGCACCTGTCCGGGTACACAGAGGGAGAATTCAGAATTCTCAGCTGGTACGGGAACTGAACCCACGCTGCTGGCCTTGTTCTGCATCACAAACCAGCTGTCTAGTCCACTGAGCTAAATGGGAGTGGCCAATCCACTTAACCTGTACATCTTTGGACACTATGGGACAATTTAACATGGCCAATCCACCTAACCTGCACATCTTTGGACTGTGGGAGGAAACCAGAGCACCCAGAGGAAACACACTCAGGCACGGGGAGAACGTGCAGACTCCGCACAGACAGTGACCCAGCGGGGAATCAAACCTGGGACCCTGGCGCTGTGAGGCAGCAGTGTTAACCCGGGTCCCTGGCACTGTGAGGCAGCAGTGTTAACCCGGGTCCCTGGCACTGTGAGGCAGCAGTGCTAACCCGGGTCCCTGGCACTGTGAGACAGCAGTGTTAACCCGGGTCCCTGGCACTGTGAGGCAGCAGTGCTAACCCGGGTCCCTGGCACTGTGAGACAGCAGTGTTAACCCGGGTCCCTGGCACTGTGAGGCAGCAGTGCTAACCCGGGTCCCTGGCACTGTGAGACAGCAGTGCTAACCTGGGTCCCTGGCACTGTGAGGCAGCAGTGCTAACCCGGGTCCCTGGCACTGTGAGGCAGCAGTGCTAACCCGGGTCCCTGGCGCTGTGAGGCAGCAGTGCTAAGCCGGGTCCCTGGCGCTGTGAGGCAGCAGTGCTAACCGGGTCCCTGGCGCTGTGAGGCAGCAGTGCTGACCTGGGTCCCTGGTGCTGTGAGGCAGCAGTGCTAACCCGGGTCCCTGGTGCTGTGAGGCAGCAGTGCTAACCCCGGTCCCTGGCGCTGTGAGGCAGCAGTGTTAACCCGGGTCCCTGGCGCTGTGAGGCAGCAGTGCTAACCTGGGTCCCTGGCACTGTGAGACAGCAGTGCTAACCCGGGTCCCTGGCGCTGTGAGGCAGCAGTGTTAACCCGGGTCCCTGGCGCTGTGAGACAGCAGTGCTAACCCGGGTCCCTGGCACTGTGAGACAGCAGTGTTAACCTGGGTCCCTGGCACTGTGAGACAGCAGTGCTAACCCGGGTCCCTGGCTCTGTGAGGCAGCAGTGTTAACCTGGGTCCCTGGCACTGTGAGACAGCAGTGTTAACCCGGGTCCGTGGCACTGTGAGGCAGCAGTGTTAACGCGGGTCCCTGGCACTGTGAGACAGCAGTGTTAACCCGGGTCCCTGGCACTGTGAGGCAGCAGTGCTAACCCGGGTCCCTGGCACTGTGAGACAGCAGTGCTAACCCGGGTCCCTGGCACTGTGAGGCAGCAGTGTTAACCCGTGTCCCTGGCACTGTGAGACAGCTGTGTTAACCCGGGTCCCTGGCACTGTGAGACAGCAGTGCTAACCCGGGTCCCTGGCACTGTGAGCCAGCAGTGATAACCCGGGTCCCTGGCACTGTGAGGCAGCAGTGTTAACCCGGGTCCCTGGCACTGTGAGACAGCAGTGTTAACCCGGGTCACTGGCACTGTGAGACAGCAATGTTAACCTGGGTCCCTGGCACTGTGAGGCAGCAGTGTTAACCCGGGTCCCTGGCACTGTGAGACAGCAGTGTTAACCCGGGTCCCTGGCACTGTGAGACAGCAGTGTTAACCCGGGTCCCTGGCACTGTGAGGCAGCAGTGTTAACCTGGGTCCCTGGCACTGTGAGACAGCAGTGTTAACCCGGGTCCCTGGCACAGTGAGACAGCAGTGTTAACCCGGGTCCCTGGCACTGTGAGACAGCAGTGTTAACCCGCGTCCCTGGCACTGTGAGGCAGCAGTGTTAACCCGGGTCACTGGCACTGTGAGGCAGCAGTGTTAACCCGGGTCCCTGGCACTGTGAGACAGCTAGTGTTAACCCGGGTCCCTGGCACTGTGTGGCAGCAGTGCTAACCCGGGTCCCTGGTGCTGTGAGGCAGCAGTGCTAACCCGGGTCCCTGGCGCTGTGAGACAGCAGTGTTAACCCGGGTACCTGGCACTGTGAGACAGCAGTGTTAACCCGGGTCCCTGGCACTGTGAGGCAGCAGTGTTAACCCGGGTCCCTGGCACTGTGAGGCAGCAGTGTTAACCCGGGTCCCTGGCACTGAGACAGCAGTGTGAACCCGGGTCCCTGGCACTGTGAGACAGCAGTGTTAACCCGGGTCCCTGGCACTGTGAGACAGCAGTGTTAACCCGGGTCCCTGGCACTGTGAGACAGCAGTGTTAACCCGGGTCCCTGGCACTGTGAGACAGCAGTGTTAACCCGGGTCCCTGGCACTGTGAGACAGCAGTGTTAACCCAGGTCCCTGGCACTGTGAGGCAGCAGTGTTAACCCGGGTCCCTGGCACTGTGAGACAGCAGAGTTAACCCGGGTCCCTGGCACTGTGAGGCAGCAGTGTTAACCCGGGTCCCTGGCTCAGTGAGACAGCAGTGTTAACCCGGGTCCCTGGCTCTGTGAGACAGCAGTGTTAACCCGGGTCCCTGGCACTGTGAGACAGCAGTGTTAACCCGGGTCCCTGGCGCTGTGAGACAGCAGTGCTAACCCGGGTCCCTGGCGCTGTGAGGCAGCAGTGCTAACCCGGGTCCCTGACGCTGTGAGGCAGCAGTGCTAACCCGGGTCCCTGGCGCTGTGAGGCAACAGTGCTGACCACTGGTCGAGGAATCCCTTGGTAGCGCGGCCCTTTTAAGGTGCAATCATTCGCTGGCCACATGACCTGCCTATCGTGCGGGGAGCGCACAAACCCTGGCCAATGGGAAGAAAGCGTGGGGCCTGATGAGCAGGGGCCCTTGGTCAGTGTGGACCCCGGGTGCCCAGGAATAAGGGCTTGTGTTTCATCTGCTGTTCCCATACATCATTTATCCTCGATTTGAGGTTCCGATAAATGACTTTGTTATCTAAGCAGCCTCATCATTGACACCGCACGCAATTACAGGCGCAGTATGAGACACTGAGAGTGCATGTCCCTCCCCACCCAGGCAGCATGCGCATTGTCCTCCAATAGCAGTCAGTAACCCAATCGTCTGGTTCTCCAACCTGTCCCTGTGATATGTGGCTGAACCAGTTCTTCGCAATGTGAGGCCAGACCTGAACTGCTGGAACTTTTTTACGAAGTTGCTCATCTCCTGGGAGACAAGAAGCTGCTGTTAGAGTGGGATGGGTACTGCCTTCCTCCTCCAGCGAATCGTCACTCATCGCCCCACACATACGCACCCTACAACCGCCCATCAACCCTGAAATCCACCCCCCCCCCCCCGCCCCACTCCAACCCTGGTACCTCAGGGTAATGAACCTCCCAGACACAAAGGTCAACCCTCGACTTAACCACAGGCTGGGAGGAGGTCAGCGTCTGGGAGTGGGGGCTGTAGGGTTTCCATTGACTGTAAATGGCACATATTACATGTATGACAATTGTATTGGAGCACCCCAGAGTGCAACAGGACGCATGTAGAGAACTTGAATATCATTGCACTCGTGGTGACGGCCATTTTGAAATGTTCTTTCAGGTAATGTCCAAATAAAGTATATTTTTGCAACAAACAAAAATGTGCTTTTGCGAAGAGGTTTATTGAGGAGGAACAGCAACCAGGCAGGGCTAAATCACATCCCTTCCACAGTGACTCTTCAAAGGTGCTGCTTCCAACTCTATGTCTATTCCCCCGCTGCTCTCTTTGCAATCCTGAGATGGTGACTTTGTCATGTCTGTCCACCCTGATGAATGTTTGGAAGAGAATTCAATAATGCAGAGTTTAAAATTCTCAAACTGGTTTTCAAATTCCATTACAGCCTCGCCCCTCCCTATCTGTGTCACCTCCTCCAATCCCATAATCCTCGCAGAGCTCTGCGGTTCCTCGAATTCTAGTCTCTTGAGCTCCCCCCGATTTTCATCGCTGCACCATTGGCGGCCGTGCCTTCCGTTGCCTGGGTTACACGCTCCGGAAGTCCCTCCCTACCCCTCTCTGCCTTGCCTTCCTCCCATCAGACATTCAATAAAACCAACCTCATTGCTTTGAGTCATCTGACCCTGTCAATCCTGAACATCTTGATCTCACTGAGGGGCTTTCCTACCTTTGATGACTTCTCAGAATGACCCGGCTAATGATCAGAGCAGGCAAGTCCCTACCAAGTAGCTGAGGGCCCACTGCCTCTTGACACCATAAGACAGGGGGCAGCATGGTAGCATTGTGGATAGCACAATTGCTTCACAGCTCCAGGGACCCGGGTTCGATTCCCGGCTTGGGTCACTGTCTGTGCGGAGTCTGCACATCCTCCCCGTATCTGCGTGGGTTTCCTCCGGGTGCTCCGGTTTCCTCCCACAGTCCAAAGATGTGCAGGTTAGGTGGATTGGCCATGATAAATTGCCCTTAGTGTCCAAAATTGCCCTTAGTGTTGGGTGGGGTTACTGGGTTATGGGGATAGGGTGGAGGTGTTGACCTTGGGTAGGGTGCTCTTTCCAAGAGCCGGTGCAGACTCGATGGGCCGAATGGCCTCCTTCTGCACTGTAAATTCTATGACATAGGAGCAGAAGTAGGCCGCTCGGCCCATCGGGTCTGCTCTGCCGTTCAATCATGGTTGATATTTTCTCATCCCCATTCTCCTGCCTTCTCCCCATAACCCCTGATCCCCTTATTAATCAAGAACCTATCTATCTCTGTCTTAAAGACACTCAGTGATTTGGCCTCCACAGCCTTCTGCGGCAAAGAGTTCCACAGATTCACCACCCTCTGGCTGAAGAAATTCCTCCTCATCTCTGTTTTAAAGGATCGTCCCTTTAGTCTGAGATGGTGTCCTCTGCTTCTAGTTTTTCCTACAAGTGGAAATATCCTCTCCACGTCCACTCTATCCTGGCCTCGCAGTATCCTGTACGTTTCAATAAGATCCCCCCCTCGTCCTTCTAAACTCCGAGTACAGATCCAGAGTCCTCAACCGTTCCTCATACGACAAGCTCTTCATTCCAGGGATCATTCTTGTGAACCTCCTCTGGGCCCTTTCCAAGGTCAGCACATCCTTCCTTAGATACAGGGTCCAAAACTGCTCCCAATACTCCCAAATGGGGTCTGACCAGAGCCTTATACAGCCTCAGAAGTACATCCCTGGTCTTGTATTCTAGCCCTCTTGACATGAATGCTAACATTGAATTTGCCTTCCTAACTGCTGACTGAACCTGCACGTTAACCTCAAGAGAATCGTGAACAAGGACTCCCAAGTCCCTTTCTGCTTCTGCTTTCCGAAGCATTTCCCCATTTAGAAAATAGTCCATGCCTAGATTCCTCCTTCCAAAGTGCCTAACCTCACACTTTTCCACATTGTATTCCATTTGTCACTTCATTGCCCACTCTCCTAGCCTGTCCAAGTCCTTCTGCAGCCCCCTTGCTTCCTCAATACTACCTGTCCCTCTACAGATCTTTGTATCGTCTGCAAACTTAGCAACAGTGCCTTCAGTACCTTCCAGATCATTAATGTATATTGTGAAAAGTTGTGGTCCCAGCACAGACCCCTGAGGCACACCACTAGTCGCCGGCTGCCATCCTGAAAAAGACCCCTTTATCTCCACTCTCTGCCTTCTGCCAGTCAGCCAATCCTTTATCCATGCCAGGATCTTACCCTTAACACCATGGGCTCTTAACTTATTTAACAGACTCCTATGCAGCACCTTGTCAAAGGCCTTCTGGAAATCTAAATTAATCACATCCACTAGTTCTCCTTTGTCTAACTTCCTTGTTACCTCCTCAAAGAACTCTAACAGGTTTGTCAAACACGACCTCCCTTTGACAAAGCCGTGCTGACTCAGTCCTATTTTGTCATGCACTTCCAAGTACTTTGCGATGTCATCTTTAATAACAGACTCTAAAATCTTACCAACGACCGAAGTCAGGCTGTCCCTTACTGTCCAAAGATGTACAGGTTAGGTGGATTGGCCATGATAAATTATCCCTTAGTGTCCAAAGATGTACAGGTTAGGTGGATTGGCCATGTTAAATTGTCCCTTAGTGTCCAAAGATCTGCAGGTTAGGTGGATTGGCCATGCTAAATTGTCCCTTAGCGTCCAAAGATGTGCAGGTTAGGTGGATTGGCCGTGTTAAATTGTCCCTTAGTGTCCAAAGATGTGCAGGTTAGGTGGATTGGCTATGTTAAATTGTCCCTTAGTGTCCAACGATGTGCAGCTTAGGTGGATTGGTCTTGATAAATTGTCCCTTAGTGTCCAAAGATGTACAGGTTAGGTGGATTGGCCATGCTAAATTGTCCCTTAGCGTCCAAAGATGTGCAGGTTAGGTGGATTGGCCATGATAAATTGTCCCTTAGTGTCCAAAGATGTACAGGTTAGGTGGATTGGCCATGCTAAATTGTCCCTTAGTGACCAAAGATCTGCAGGTTAGGTGGATTGGCCATGCTAAATTGTCCCTTAGTGTCCAAAGATGTGCAGGTTAGGTGGATTGGCCATGCTAAATTGTCCCTTAGTGTCCAAAGATGTGCAGGTTAGGTGGATTGGCCATGATAAATTGTCCCTTAGTGTCCAACGATGTACAGGTTAGGTGGATTGGCCCTGTTAAATTGTCCCTTAGGGTCCAAAGATGTGCAGGTTAGGTGGATTGGCCATGCTAAATTGTCCCTTAGTGTCCAAAGATGTACAGGTTAGGTGGATTGGCCATGTTAAATTGTCCCTTAGTGTCCAAAGATGTACAGGTTAGGTGGATTGGCCATGTTAAATTGTCCCTTAGTGTCCAAAGATGTACAGGTTAGGTGGATTGGCCATGTTAAATTGTCCCTTAGGGTCCAAAGATGTACAGGTTAGGTGGATTGGCCATGTTAAATTGTCCCTTAGTGTCCAAAGATGTGCAGGTTAGGTGGATTGGCCATGCTAAATTGTCCCTTAGTGTCCAAAGATGTGCAGGTTAGGTGGATTGGCCATGTTAAATTGTCCCTTAGTGTCCAAAAGAAGGGGTCACAGGGAGGGGGCTCCAATGGCCTCCGAGACCCCGGAGTGCCCATCATAGCTGGTCTCGGCTTGTGGAGACCAGTACTAATTGGCGCCCGGTTGATGCCTGTGGCCGGTGTGGGCGATGACTCCCGGGCACCAGCGGAATGCGGCGTCAAGGACGCTGCGCCGATTAGATCAGCCTAATGGATCAAGGAGGGCGTGTTCCAGATCGTGCCAGGCACCACGGGCCGGGTGACTTGCACAAGGTGTTGAGCCCGGCGCAAAGTCTGATTTGGGCCTCTCCCACGATTCACCCGGCGTGCCCTGGGTCAGCGGCGGGCACAATGCAATGGTACAACCGTGCCTAATGCCACCTGTGACAAACTCCTGTTGTACTGAAGGTGCCTTCGACTGAGATTTGCAGTTGCTGTGTGCTGCTGCCCCCCCCGCGCGCTGGTGACAGCATTGGAAGCAGCGGACTGACTCTGCTGTCCTTGATACCGTGAGAACCTGGCCGCTTGGGAGCGCACGTCCAGCCAGAGGCTCATCATCTGCCTTGAAGCCAGCATCTCCCTGCTTTCTGGCAGCCCTCCCCCCGTCCAGCACCGTCAGACCATTAAAAACACATCATGTCAACTGACCTGGGTGGCAACCTCTGCTCAGGTCAATTTTGGTTAAACCGGTCCGCCCCCCCCCCATTGCCATCCCTGGGTAATCACTAACTCAGAACAGATGGTTTAATTTGAAGGAAGTGTCTCAATTACGCTGGTAATTGAATGATAAGTAATTAATTATCAGTCATTAATTCGAAGTCACTTTATGTTATTTCCCTATTTATCCATTAACATTTCTTTTTTTTTTAAATATTTTATTCTCCGCCTTCTTTCAAGTTTTCTCCCGAATTTACACCCACCAACAATAAACAATAATCAGCAACAGATATGTCAATCCCCATAACAATAACAACGATCCCATCCTCCCACTAAACCCCCAAACATCAGCCCGCATTTTAACATAAACAAATGACAAAAAGGAATCCGGGATTACCCAAAGTCATCCTTAATATACACAGCCCCCCTCCCCCCCCAACCTTCCCACTGTCCCCCCCCCCCCCAACTAATGTTCGATGTTATCCAGTTCTTGAAAGTGCATAATAAATAGTGCCCATGACTTGTAGAACCCCTCCGAGCTTCCCCTCAGTTCGAACTTAACCTTCTCAAGGGTCAAGTATTCCAACAGGTCCTCTCGCCCCCCCCCCCCCCGCCACGCCAGGGCACAGGGTGGAGAGGCCGCTCTCCATCCCAGCAGGATCCGCCTTCGGGCGATCAACGAGGCGAAGGCTATGATATCTGCCTCCGCACCCGTTTCC
Organism: Scyliorhinus canicula; assembly: GCF_902713615.1. Taxonomy (NCBI): domain Eukaryota; kingdom Metazoa; phylum Chordata; class Chondrichthyes; order Carcharhiniformes; family Scyliorhinidae; genus Scyliorhinus; species Scyliorhinus canicula. The sequence continues at coordinate 8,720,159 of NC_052173.1, read as the reverse complement.
AGCCCTGGCTGGTCCGACACCCTGAATATTGCCTCCCGGGGACCTGGGTCCAGTTTCACATGCACCACCGTGGAAATTACCCTAAACACCTCCTTCCAGTACACCCCAAGCTTTGGACAGGACCAAAACATATGAACTGATTAGCCCCCCCCCCCCCCCCCCCCCCCCCCCCCCCCCCGCAACGTTCACACACATCTTCTACCCCTTCAAAGAATCGGCTCATCCTTGCCCTAGTGGGGTGTGCCCTGTACACCACCTTCAGCTGTATCAGCCCCAACCTCGCACACGAGGTGGAGGCATTCACTCTCCGGAGCACCTCACACCAGACCCCCTCCTCTATAACCTCTCCCAATTCTTCCTCCCACTTCGCTTTGATACCCTTCAGTGGTGCCTTATCCTTTTCCAACATAGCTCCGTATACCGCTGACACTGTCCCCTTCTCCAGTCCCCTCGTCGTCAGCACCTCCTCCAGCAATGTGGAGGCCGGTTCCTCTGGAAAGCTCTGTATCTCCTTCCTGGCAAAGTCCTGAACCTGCGTATACCTAAACATTTCCCCCTGCTCCACCCCATACTTCGCTTCCAGCTCCTTCAATCCTGCAAACCGACCCCGAAGAAACAAATCTTTTAGCGTCTTAATCCCCTTCTCTTCCCATTTCCGAAAACTTCCATCCCACTTCCCTGGCTCAAATCTGTGGTTCCCCCGAATTGGTATTTCCCTTGACCCTGCCCCCAACCTGAAGTGTTGGCGAAACTGCCTCCAGATTCTCAATGAAGCTATTATTACCGGACTCCCTGAGTATTTCCCCGGGGCTATCGGGAGCGGGGCTGTTGCTGGTGCTTTCAATCCCGACTCCCTGCACAAACTCTCCTCCATTCTGACCCACTGGGAATCAACCCCTCTGACCCAGCTCCGCACCTTCTCCACATTCGCCACCCAGTAGTAATACATCAGGTTCAGGAGACCCAAACCCCCTGCCTGCCTTCCCCTCTGTAGCAGCACCTTCCTAACTCTGGCCACCTTCCCTCCCCATATGAACGAAGTAATCCTTCCCTCAATCTCTCTGAAAAAAGCCTTTGGCAGGAAAATCGGCAGGCATTGAAAAATAAACACAAATCGCGGCAACACATTCATTTTAACCTCCTGTACCCAACCCGCCAGTGACAGAGGGAGACCATCCCACCTTGCTAGATCAGCTTTCACTCTCCCCAACAAACTAGTGATGTTGTACCTGTGGAGCCCCCCCCACCCCCAACTCCCAGGCATCCTGCACCCCCAGGTACCTAAAGTGAGTCCCTGCCCTGCGGAATGGCAGCCCCCCCACCCCTGCCCCCACCCCCGGCCGAGACACCACAAAATACTCACTCTTGTCTAGGTTCAGCTTGTACCCCGAGAAAGACACAAATACCCGCAGTAGCTCCAATATTCCTCCTAGCGACGCACACGGTTCCGAAACAGCAGCAAGTCGTCGGCATATAAGGACACCCTATGCTCTATCCCCCCCCCCCCCCCCCCCGCACTATTCCTTTCCATGCTCCCGAAATTCTTAATGCGATGGCCAACGCCTCAATCACGAGTGCAAACAGCAGGGGGGACATCCCTGAATCGTCCCACGGTGGAGAGAAAAGTATCTCGAGCTGATGTTGTTTGTGCGGACACTCGCCCTCGGCTCCTTATATAGTAGCTTTACCCAGTCCACAAATATTGGTCCAATCCCAAACCGCTCCAGAACTGCCATCAAGTACCCCCATTCTACCCGGTCAAACGCCTTCTCGGCGTCCAATGCCACAACCACCTCTGTTTCCTTCCCCTCTGCCGTTGCCATAACAACGTTCAAAACCCTCCTAATGTTTGAAAAGAGCTGCCTCCCTCTCATGAACCCCGCCTGATCTTCACCTATCACCTTCGGGAGGCATTTGTCCAGCCTACCCGCCAGTACCTTCGCCAATACCTTTGCTTCCATGTTTAAACGTAATATGGGCCTATACGACTCACACTCCGTCGGATCCTTACCTTTGTTTAGCAACAGGGAAATCGATGCCTGCCCCAAGGTTTGTGGTAACACCCCCTTCCCTATCGCCTCTTCAAACATCCCCACCATCAGGGGTGCCAGCTTATCCTTGAATCTTTATAATATTCCACCGGAAACCCATCCGGCCCTGCCACCTTCCCCGACTGCATCCTCCCAATCGCATCCCTTGTCTCCTGCTCCAGTATTCTAATGTAGCCCTGTCCCCAACCTCGGGTACTCCAACCCATCTCGAAATTCCTGCATCTCCCGGTCTCCCCCGGGTGGCTCTGACCTGGACTCCCTCTCATAAAATGTCTCAAAAACCTTGTTAATCAGATCCGGAGCTACCACCAATTTCCCTGCCCTATCCCTCACCTGAACAATTTCCCTTGCCGTTGCCTTCCTCCGGAGCTGACCTGCTAACATACGCCCTGCCTTATCTCCATGTTCGTAAACTGCACCCCTTGCTCGTCTCAGTTGGCGCACCGCCTTCCTGGTGGATAGTCAGTCGAAGCTCGCCTGTAGTTCCTTCCTCTTTTCCAGTTTTGCAGGGTCCCCATCTTCTGCATAACTCCTATCTACCTCCAACATCTCATCCATTACCCTCTGCCACTCCAACCTCTCCTCTTTGTCCACCCTGGTCTTAAATAAAATCACCTCAACCCTCACCACCGCCTTTAGAGCCTCCCAGACAACTGCCTTCGACACCTCACCCGTACAGTTGAAACCGACATATTCCTCAATTACCTTCTCAATTTTCTCACAGAACACTTGGTTCTCCAAAAGTCCCACATCCAGTTTCCACCCCGGCCTCTGCACTACCCCCTTCTCCAGTACCATACCCACCCAGTGCGGAGCATGATCTGACACTGCAATTGCCAAGTATTCCGACCCCTTGACCCCAGCCAGGAAAGCCTTTCCCACCACAAAAAAGTCGATCCGCGAGTATACCTTATGGACTGCTGGGAAAAACGAGTACACCCGTTCCCCTGGGTGCAGGACCCTCCAAGGGTCCACGCCTCCCATTTCCACCATCAGCCCAGCTAGCGCCTTCGCCCCCCCCCCCGGATGGGACCAGCGAGCGCGGCCGTGATCTGTCCAACCTTAGCTCCTGCACCAAGTTCCAGTCCCCCCCCCCCCACAATCAGCTCGTGTGTGTCCAAGTCAGGAATGGCTCCAAACACCTTCTTCGCGAATCCCACATCGTCCCAATTGGGACCGTATACACTTACCAGCACCACTAATCTCCCCTCCAGCACCCCTGTCACAATCACATATCTACCCCCCTGATCTGCCACTACCTTCTCCATCTGGAAGCGTACCCTTTTGCTGATCAACACCACTACCCCTCGAGCCCTTCCGTCAAATCCAGAGTGAAACACCTGACTATACTAGCCCACTTTCAGTCTCACCTGGTCCTTCACCCTCAAGTGAGTCTCCTGCAGCATTGCCACATCGGCTTTCAGACTTTTAAGATGCGCAAGCACCCTTGACCTCTTGACCGGACCTCCTACCCCTCTCACGTTCCACGTGACTATCCTTACTGGGGGTCTCTCACCCCTCCCACCTTTCTAATCCACCATCATCATACCACCGGGCCCTGCCCCATAAGCCTGACCCGCCCCTGTCCATTGTTAACATCAAATCCCTTGCCCCCCCCTCGCAAGAACCCCCTACCTTTCCCCCTGAAACAACACCTCCCAGCATCCATCACTTCCCCCCCCTCTCGCTCGCCTCGTAGGCCCATTGAGGCCTGCTATCCAGGCCTCAGCCTCCTCTCACCTCACCTCCGTTCACGAGCTGACTTTAGTTAGCTAGCGCGGGTGGCTCCCCCCCCGCCAAGATATATCGCCCCCTCCCACCCAGTCCCAGAGAAAGAAAAAACAAAACCAACAATCAAACCCATACAATTCACTAACATAAGATTTAACCGTCGCAAACACAGAAAGTCCAGATTGATTCTCCTCCCTGCAGGGGGTTGGCAGAGCCCCGGAGTGCTCCTTGCAGCTCTGCCTTCCGATACAGGGCCCCGCACTTCCGGTCAGGAATCCGCCCATAGGCACAGCCGCGGCCTGCAGCGGCCGCCCTGGGCGACATGGCGGACTCGCACCGCGGACCGTCATGCAGAATGTAGGCCTCCCCGAGATCGCACGCACCCGCAGATTCCCGCCGCCCAATCGCTCCCCTGGCCGTCCATGAGGGAACCCCCCCCCCCCCCCCGGGAACGATCCTCCCGCCCCCCCCCCCCCTCCCACCAGGGTAGCCGCAGACTGATTCCGCAGCCCCCACTCGAGGTTCCCGATGGCCGATAAGTGGTTAGAATCCCGCCGTCGGGAACCCGGCCGGTTTCGCTGCTTCCCGAGAGTATTCCCGAGCGATTCTCCGGCGCCGGCCCCGGTTTCCGGGCAAACGGCCATTCTCCGCGGCCCGCGCCGAACGCAGCTTCGGCTCGGAGAATCCAGCCCACTGTCTTTGATTGTTGAGTCTGTCTTAATGAACGCGACTCCCAGAGAGACATCAAGATAAGAGACATTGAGTTCGATTCTCCGGTCGCCCAGCCGCGTGTTTCTGGCTGGTGGAGCGTCACGTGACCCCTGTTGCCGCGAGGCAGCAGTGCTAACCACTATGCCACTGTGCTGCCCAATAGCTGACTCAAAGTAAAACGGGAGCTCTGTGGGAGTCAGGCTGGGCAAAAGAATGAGACAAAGGTCAGGATCATTGATGGACTCAAGGCAGAATAACACAGTCAAAAAACTCAACATTCAAATTGAACGCAGTGAGATTCAATGAAGCTTCCCTCATTTATACAAACGCCAACATAAAGCAAAGGCACAGGGCTGTCTCACTAAGATCCTGTCCTCTGTCTTCCCAGGTGCACAGAAAGAGATCCCACAGCGGCGCCATTTTGAAGACGCTCCGGTGTCCTGGCCATTATTTATCCCTTCACCAAAATCTCTGAAAGTTATTACCTGGTAACTCAGTGGTGTGTGAAATGCGGTTGCTATATTTCCTAAATGACAACATTGATGACACTTGATCAGTCCTTTTAGAAAGAAATTGTTCTTTGGATGTGGGCATCACTAGCTGGGCCCTCGGCCTGTGTCGCTCACTCAGTCAGCCACATTGCTGTGGGTCTGGAGTCACGTGTAGGCCAGACCGGGTAAAGGGCAGCAGATTTCCTTCCCTGAAGGACATTAGTGAAGCAGATGAGTTTTTAAGGACAATCGACGCATCGTCACCATTAGAGTTTTAATTCCAGATAGTTATTGAACTGAAGGTTCACCATCTGCAGGGGTGGGATTCGAACCCGCGTCCCCAGAGCATTACTCTGGGTCTCTGGATTGCTAGTCCAGTGGCAGTACCACTACACACCGCCTCCCCAGTAATCATTGGGTTGCGAAGTGCATTGGGAGGTTCTCGATGTTGTGGTACAGAGCCTGATGGTCAAGGCCCTCGCGGCTCTGGTGTAAATTGCGGTGTAACCAGAGGTTGCAGCTTCAAATGCTGCCGCGATCGCTTTGGTAGTTCGGCACCGTGGCTCGGTTGATTAAAGCGCCCGTCTTGTAAATCGGAGATCCGGCATTCGAATCTCAGCTGGTGCTTCTGATGTACCATCAATTCGACTCAAGACACATTTGGGATCCGAACTGTGGCTTTAATCAGATAGTTGTTAGCCCGGTGGTCGACTACAGAGAATGGCCGACCGCCGGGAACTCTGGGTACTTATACCCTGCCTCAGAGGCGGGGCCTACTTGCCTCTCGACCAATTGGAGAGCAGTCACATGACTAGCCCCAACCAATCGGACGAGAGGCACATGACCAGCCAGAGCCAATGGGAAGCCAGTGCTCTGCACCAATGGCAGTGCTCATATCCATACCACCACAGCTTCTATCAGTGATCAAGAAGGTGGCGTAATGGGATTGCCGCTTGACGAGTGATGCAGAGGCCCGAGCTAATGTCCTGCGGACCCAGGTTCGAATCCTGCCCCAGCAGATGGTGACATTAGCATTTGATTCAAAACCTGGAATCCTAATGCTGACTCGATGCTCTTGTCAGGCTCAAAACTTCCCAAAGCGGGACTGGCGTGCTTGAATACTGATCCCGTCTTGCCGTCTGATTGGCAACCCTGTCAAACACAGCATGGCTCCGCGCCATGCTTTCCTCGCTGATCCTGAGGATTTCAAACTCAATACCGCACTGATGGAACCATCAATTCACCAGACACGTGTTTCCGATATGAATCTAGGCTTTAATCGACTTACGACAAAGCCAGCCTGCTACCCGTTGATGAACTCCCAGTGAACTGCAGGCTGACTCTGGACAAGGGTATTTATACAGCAGCAGTAGGGGGAGGAGTCGTGGGCGGAGCCAAGGGTGGAGCCCTGTACAAGCTCCTGAGCATTCCCAGAGCTACTCCCCCTAGTGGTCGGATAACGCTACTGCGCTTACAAAGACATAGTGTGAATTATCATGTTACATTCACCACACACACAAATCTCACTTACCAGCGCACACTCAACGGCACAGTGTGCCGATTGTTCTAAGCTACATTCATCCCTCAGCCAAGATCACACATGGAACTTACTAGCCCTGTTTCCCATAGTAAGTACACTTCAGAATTACTTCAGAAGAAGGCTGTGTGGGAGGATGTAAATACGACGAGGATAAAGCCTTGGGGTGGGGGGGGAGTTGAAGACTAAAGCGTTAACATCAGAAGCACATGTTGCTGATGCAATAATGATGTCAGATCACATGACTGTGAAGTGAGAGTGATCTGGGAGAGGGGAAGCTCTCTATCTCGTGTGAAGATCAAAATGTACAAGTCACTGGTCCAAATAGTCAACCACGGGATCTTGAACAATTGATTGTCATTGCCTGCAATTTATCATCGCACTAAGGGCACTTTAGCATGGCCAATCCACCTAACCTGCACATCTTTGGACACTAAGGGACAATTTAGCATGGCCAATCCACCTAACCTGCACATCTTTGGACACTAAGGGACAATTTAACATGGCCAATCCACCTAACCTGCACATCTTTGGACACTAAGGGACAATTTAGCATGGCCAATCCACCTAACCTGCACATCTTGAGACACTAAGGGACAATTTAGCATGGCCAAACCACCTAACCTGCACATCTTTGGACACTAAGGGACAATTTAACATGGCCAATCCACCTAACCTGTACATCTTTGGACACTAAGGGACAATTTAACATGGCCAATCCACCTAACCTGCACATCTTTGGACACTAAGGGACAATTTAACAGGGCCAATCCACCTAACCTGTGCATCTTTGGACACTAAGGGACAATTTATCATGGCCAATCCACCTAACCTGCACATCTTTGGACACTAAGGGACAATTTAGCATGGCCAATCCACCTAACCTGCACATCTTTGGACACTAAGGGACAATTTAGCATGGCCAATCCACCTAACCCAGGGGTGGGCAAACTACGGCCCACGGGCCGCATGCGGCTCGCCAAAGGTCTTTATGCGGCCCACCAAGATCAAGTCATTTAAAAAAATAAATAAATAAATAAACAATTTTTTATTTTTTTATTTTAAGGTTAATGGGGGGGGGGCTGTTGGGTTACTGGTATAGGGTGGATACGTTGACTTGAGTAGGATGATCATTGCTCGGCACAACATGTGTTTCATGTGAAGTTTCTACTTTAAAATATTAATTAATAAAAATTAATTGCTTTCTTTTTCTTTAAAAACCTTTTATTTTGGCTATTTTAAACATGAATTATTTTACTTAATATACTATGCGGCCCTTTAAAATTGTGAATTTCTGAATGTGGCCCTTGCACGGAAAAGTTTGCCCACCCCTGACCTAACCTGTACATCTTTGGACACTAAGGGACAATTTAGCATGGCCAATCCACCTAACCTGCACATCTTTGGACACTAAGGGACAATTTAACATGGCCAATCCACCTAACCTGCACATCTTTGGACACTAAGGGACAATTTAGCATGGCCAATCCACCTAACCTGCACATCTTTGGACACTAAGGGACAATTTAGCATGGCCAATCCACCTAACCTGCACATCTTTGGACACTAAGGGACAATTTAGCATGGCCAATCCACCTAACCCAGGGGTGGGCAAACTACGGCCCACGGGCCGCATGCGGCTCGCCAAAGGTCTTTATGCGGCCCACCAAGATCAAGTCATTTAAAAAAATAAATAAATAAATAAACAATTTTTTATTTTTTTATTTTAAGGTTAATGGGGGGGGGCTGTTGGGTTACTGGTATAGGGTGGATACGTTGACTTGAGTAGGATGATCATTGCTCGGCACAACATGTGTTTCATGTGAAGTTTCTACTTTAAAATATTAATTAATAAAAATTAATTGCTTTCTTTTTCTTTAAAAACCTTTTATTTTGGCTATTTTAAACATGAATTATCTTACTTAATATACTATGCGGCCCTTTAAAATTGTGAATTTCTGAATGTGGCCCTTGCACGGAAAAGTTTGCCCACCCCTGACCTAACCTGTACATCTTTGGACATTAAGGGACAATTTAGCATGGCCAATCCACCTAACCTGTACATCTTTGGACACTAAGGGACAATTTAGCATGGCCAATCCACCTAACCTGTACATCTTCAGACACTAAGGGACAATTTATCATGGCCAATCCACCTAACCTGCACATCTTTGGACACTAAGGGACAATTTAGCATGGCCAATCCACCTAACCTGTACATCTTTGGACACTAAGGGACAATTTAGCATGGCCAATCCACCTAACCTGCACATCTTTGGACACTAAGGGACAATTTAACATGGTCAATCCACCTAACCTGCACATCTTTGGACTGTGGGAGGAAACCGGAGCACCCGGAGGAAGCCCACGCACACACGGGGAGGACGTGCAAACTCCACACAGACAGTCATCAGAGGCTGGAATTGAGGCTGGAGGCAACAGTGCTCAATAGACCTTTCCCATTCACTCTATCCGGCCCCTCACAATGTTGTACCCCCTCAATCAAATCTGCCCTCAGCCTTCCAAGGAGAACAACCCCAGCCTCTCCAATCTCTCTTCATTGCTGCGATTTCCCAGTCCTGGGTGGCAACATCCTGGTAAATCTCCTCTGTACATACATTAGCCGGATGAATTATCTGGACCACGTACCCCGTGAGCAGGCCCCACGCTGCCATATGACCACGTAGCAGGCCCTGCATCAAAGTATTGACAGTGAACGAGGTCAGGGTGCAACTCGATCAAACAGACTTCTCAATGGTCTTCTCGATCCTCACCGATAAATGGTACGAATGTGGGAAAGGCTGTTGGCAGAGGCTCGGACCTTTGGAAAGGCTACCCCCCCCCCCCCCCCCCACCCCACCCCCCCCCCCCCCCCCCCCCCCCACCCCCCCACACCACCCCCGCTGGGTCCACGATGAGCCAGCAGGATCAGCCTTCCATATGAGGCACTGGTTCATCGCTTCCAGTGCATGCGGAGAAGTCAAGCAGCGAGGACCGGAAACGATCTGAATTCTACACACCTGCCTCTCCCAATCCTCCGAATAACCCCTGGTACAAGACCAGAAAGATCTTCGGAAAAGGGAGGCGGAAAACCGATTGGGGAAACTCCTCATTTGTGTGACGTTGAGGAAGGAGGCTCAGATTGCTTCGTAAACACTGCCTCCTCGTCCCATTGCCAAACCCTCTTGGATGCCACATCTGAAACAAATCTCATTCGCTCGGTTCTCCCGGTGACTGGGTAATAATATGGCTTGTCTAAAATTAAATCAGTGCTGGGTTACCATTAGTTTCAGATACTTTGAATAGAAGCTGTAATTAAAGAGAGGCGGAATGATCAGCTTACAGTTGGGAAGCCAGCCAGTCCCAGCAGGAACTCTGCTCCGCTCCGAATTCTGCCTTCTGAGATCTCTTCCTCTGATTCCGCCCTCTCTCCAGTCCTCAATTTCCATTGCTCCACCATTTGGCGGTGGTGCCGTCAGTTGTTTGAGCTCTGAAATTCTCTCCCTCTACTTCTCCTCCTCTCTACCTCTCTCTCCCCCATTGACACACTCCTTATTACCTATCTTTTTGGTCAAATTGTCCCTCACATAGATACATACATAGTAAATAGGAGCAGGAGGAGGCCTTTTGGTCCTTCGAGCCTGCTCTGCCATTCATCACAATCACGGCTGATCATCCACCTCAATAGCCTATGTGGTGAATGTGATTCACACTATATATAGTTGCCAATATTACTCCATGTATATGTGTTCGTTATCTACCCGTTGTAAGATCAATGCTGTATATAGTTGCCAATATAACTCTGTGTATATATGTTCACTATCCACCATTGTAAGTGCAGTTGCACTATCCGACCACCAGGGGGAGTCGCTCTGGGAGTACGTGAGAGTTTGTACTGGGCTCCTCCCTGGGCTCCGCCCAGGACTCCTCCCCCTGGGACCGATGTATAAAGATCAGTGCCTTAGAGCCAGCCTGCCAGTTCATCTGAAGTTCAACCACGAATAGGCTGGCTCTGTTGTAAGTGTATTAAAGCCTCTGTTCAGATCCAACTACACGTGCTCACTGAATTGATGGTTCCATCAGCCTAATCCTGCTTTCTCCCCATAACCTTTGATCCCATTCTCCCCAAGTGTTATATCCAGCCGCCTCTTGTATATATTCAAAGTTTTAGCATCAACTACTTCCTGTGCTAATGAATTCCACCACAAGTTCACCCCTCTTTGTGTGAAGAAATGTCTCTTTATCTCTGTCCGAAATGGTTTACCCAGAATCCTCAGGCTGTGACCCCTGGTTCTGGACACACCCATCATTGGTAACATCTTCCCTGCATCTACCCTGTCTAGTCCTGTTAGAATTTTATAAGTCTCTATGAAATTCCGCCCTCATTCTTCTGAACTCCAGCGAGAACAATCCCAACCTAGTCAATGTCTCCTCATATGACAGTCCCGCCATCCCTGGAATCAGTCTGGTAAACCTTTGCTGCACTCCCTCGAGAGCAAGAACATCCTTCCTCAGAGAAGGAGACCAAAACTGCACACAATACTCCAGGTTTGGCCTGTCTGTGGGGGACCTACATTTCTCTTCCCAAATCTCTTTCTCTTCACATATCTGTAGAAACTCTTAGTGTCAGCTTTACGTTCCCGGCAAGCTTCCTTTCTGTGGTAGTATGACTAGAGGTACTACGGTTCCTGGGAGTGTGAGCTACCATTGGTGGAGAAGGCTCACTGCTCATTGGCCCAAGAGTTTGCATTTCATTGGTCGGAACGTAAGGTAGCTCCGCCCAGTGAGGCGGGGTATAAGAACCCGTGTTTCCCAGCAGCAGGCCTTCTTTCTGTACTTGAGCTGCTGGGGAAACATCTTGTTGATTAAAGCCTTCAATTCGGACTACATCCTCGTTTCAGTCGTTATTGATCGCGCATCACTTTCGTACTGTACTTTCCCACCCGCCCTCATGTCTCCAAATGTGATTCAGTGCCAAATATGGTTTGAGAATGGCTCCTGCAAAGCACCCTGGGGCACGGCCTAAATGTACATTGCAGTTGATCAAATGCCTTCCACCGTCTGTCCTTCGGGCTCAGTTTTCTCCAGTTCTCCCTTTCAACTTGTTTCACAACTCAATTGGGCTTCTCTTTGACGCTTCATTCATTCTTTGCTCATTCCCATTCGTCCTATTTTCTCCAATCTGGAGGGTGGACTGAGCTCACCTCGGTCGCCTCCTAAAACCGCGCCCCATTGCGAGCCTTGGTAAACTGTGTGTCGGTGACCTCTCGGGTTTATTTGTGCTCGAGAAACCTTGCGGACTGCTCAGCCCTCGGCGTCACATGCATCCTGCGGAGTCCTGGAACGAGCCAATCGCAAAGACAGAGATGTTGGCCACACTGTCTCTCGCTCATCTGGAGGGGGCCTGGCCATACCCCTCTGCTCAATGTCAATCTGAGAGGGCCCACGAGGCCTTGTTCACCAGGGTGTGGCTCCTCCTCCCTTTGCCCAGCATGGCGCCAATGTGCCCTCCTCCTTTCTGGTTGCCCTATTGCCAGTATGAATGCAGGGTCGGCTGTTCCATCCATCTTCCCCTTGTAAACCTCTGTGCGGGAACTCTGAACAGAAACACGAGTCGATCGAAAAGCTGCAATGGTCACCATCCTGCGATTTATCAGGGGGTGAGTGTGGTGCCAATGGGGTACTGCCACCTCAGACATTACATCCTCATTTAGTCCCTCCACAGCACCATTACAGCCTTCAGAGTCACCACTCCATCAAACACAACTCCAACGGCATTGCTTCAACACAGAGTCAGGCTTAGTGAGAGTTCTGTCAGGCGCTGGACTTGGGTTCCCTGGTTTGGATGGAGGGGCATGCTGTTTGCCCCTCCAGGGAAAATGGTGGTGCTGAGGTTCGATTCCCAGCATCCCCCCAGGTGCGAATCCCTCTCATTGTCCCGGAGGAACATTATTCCCAGGTTTCCCCTCCCAGCCCATCACTCTCCCCTTCGAGGGGGAGAGCTGCCTGGTGGTGGTTTAACCTGAGGGTCACCACACCTCAGGCGAGAGGCAAGGTTGAGGAGGCGGGGCCTTCATGGATAACCTCAGCCGGTACGGGGAATTGAACCCACGCTGCTGGCCTCGCTCAGCTGCCCAGCCCGCTGAGCTAAACCGGCTCCCGTGAGCATCCCTGTCGGAACCTCCTCCCGAACCCTTTGATGGTGATGCCCTGTCGAGCTGGCTGCTCGCCAGATTGAGGCCTACTGCACTGTCACACACAGAGACCGTCGCCATGGCAATGTGTGCCCCTGCATTACCGCTTTCCCATCTTTGAGCTGCAGATGCCCCCCCCCCCCCCACTGACTGTGAGACTGTACCATTTGCAGCCCACAGTGAAGCTAGAGGGGGTTGACCATGCCCAACACAATGCTGGGCGTATCTGACATGGGATTGACAGGCCTTCTCCCTCCCTAGACTGGGACATGCACAGTTTTTGCCAGAACAGCCGCATAACCGTGGCACTGAACCACGGGACTGTCCTTCCATTCTGGAATAGAAACGGCAACGATTTTTCAATTTGTAAACTGCGAGGAAAGAGTCGTTCACCCAAAACAAACTTTATTATTAACGCAGGATCAAGCTACATCAACATCACAGAAAATAGCTCACAATTAACAGCTAAACAATTCTCAACAATAAACAGAAACACTTTAACTTCTAACTGATACCTTCTCTATCTCCAATCAAGCACAACCCATCACAGGTCAAAAGCCATTTGTAAATAAAGTTCGCAAACACAAAAATACTTGCTGTTCTCTATGTGAGTGCAAAGGTCCTTCCTATTTATTCCCTTATTTCCCCTTTCTTTTATTTTTTGCTGTTACATTTTTAATCAGTCAGAGACTTTTTCTCCGGGTGGAACAAACCATTACAAGGGGACATAAATTTAAGGTAAATGGTGGAAGATATAGGGGGGATGTCAGAGGTAGGTTCTTTACCCAGAGAGTAGTGGGGGCATGGAATGCACTGCCTGTGGAAGTAGTTGAGTCGGGAACGTTAGGGGCGTTCAAGCGGCTATTGGATAGGTACATGGATTAGGTTAGAATAATGGAGTGTAGATTCATTTCTTCTTAAGGGCAGCACGATAGCATTGTGGATAGCGCAATTGCTTCACAGCTCCAGGGTCCCAGGTTCGATTCCGGCTTGGGTCACTGTCTGTGCGGAGTCTGCACATCCTCCCCGTGTGTGCGTGGGTTTCCTCCGGGTGCTCCGGTTTCCTCCCACAGTCCAAAGATGTGCAGGTTGGGTGGATTGGCCATGCTAAATTGCCCTTAGTGTCCAAAATTCTATGATTAACCTAGAACAAAAGTTCGGCACAACATCGTGGGCCGAAGGGCCTGTTCTGTGCTGTATTTCTCTATCTATCTATCTATCTAATCCATGGATCGTTTATGGATATGTGTCTTTAAGGGAGCATGTATTTCAGCAGCAAGAGAGGCCACTGTATGAGTCTGTGCTGGTTCAAACCGGAGCTTTGCACTGTTGGAACCAACATTTCTACGGACACGTGCTTGTAGGATTAGAATAGCGGTTTGAATATACTCACAACAGAGCCAGCTGGTTAGCCATTGAACTTTAGGTGAACTGGCCGGCTGACCCTGTGGCACTGATCTTTATACAGCAGCTTCTGGGGGAGGAGTCCTGGGCAGAGCCAAGGGAGAAGCCCCGTACATCTCGAGCATTCCCAGAGCTACTCCCCCTGGAGGGCAGGTAGTGCAACTGCACTTACAATACAGACACATCTATATACAGATTATAATCCGGTGTGAATCACATTCACCACATGCACTATGACAGAGATTCGCTGGGTTTGATTGATTGGCTGGTGGCCAATGAATTGGCCCAAAAGGCTGTGGTCTGCCCGGTAACAGGTGGTGATTGGCTATCATTCCACTGGAATGTTTTCAGAGTCACAAGGTTCCAGTTTGGTTTCAGTTTTGATTCTGGCTGCCTGAATGAAGAGATGCAACTAACCCTCTCCCAAAGATATAGGCCTGAATGTGAACCTCGAGCTGAAGGCCCAGTTTGATAAGATATTGGGCGGGTTTCTCCAATAATGGGGCTATGTCCCCAAGCCGGTGTGAAAAGTGGCACCAACCACTCCGGCGTCAACGCTCTCCGATAATGGGGAATGCCCCCCTGCCTAGGGGGCTAGATCGGTGCCGGAGTGGCCCCCTCAGCTCCAGCCGGCACGGAACGGCCGGAGCAAGTTCGCGCATGCGCGGAATAGCCAGCGTTTGTCCGCGCATGCGCGGGGGTTCCCTTCTCCGCGCCGGCCCCTGGACAATGTGGCGGAGCCTGACAGGGGTCATGCGCGGAGGAACATAAGCCCCGATGGAACCAGCCTGCCCGCCGATCGTTAGGCCCCGATCGTGGGCCAGGCCACCGTAAGGGCCCCCCGCCCCCCCCCCCCTCCAAAATAGACCCCGCAGACACACCGTGCAGGCCCCGCCGTGTGGGACCTGAGTAACCCACGCCGGCGGGTCTCGGCCGAACGTGGCCGCCACTCGGCCCATCGGGACCCGGAGAATTGCCGGGGGAGAATCGGGAAGCAGACGTCGGGGCGGCGGCGGTGGGGGGGGGGGGGGGGGGGGGCGATTCTCGCACCCCCCGGGGATTCTCCGACCCGGCGTGGGTTCGGAGAATCCCGGCCACGCTGCTTCTCCAGAAAGACTGCTGCCCGTGGATACTGTATTCTCTTACTAAATGAAAAGGGAATAGCAGCCTCTGCAAGGAACACCATTACCAGCTGTAAACCAGAGACTTTCATCAGCAAGCTTGCTGTGAACAGAATGTACTAAAGAACCACCAACTGAAACAAAGATGCATATTATTTGACCCTCATTCTTATTTATTTTACCCCTTCCCCCCACCCCACCCCCCCCCCGCACCCCCGTGTTTGTCTATCTTATGTGTGTAGAGAGGGTGAGACAGTTAAAGCGGGTAGGAGGTTAACTCATTGTTATCCAGTTGTATTTACTGCAAATTTCATGATAGTTCTTAATATAAATAAATAAACAACAATTGTGTTACTACTTACAAACCTGGTGACTGTAATTGCTGGACAGCCAAGGGCAAAAGACTTTTTATAAGAATTATTGGTTAATTCGCTTATGTAGACTCTGGTGGGGCTGGAATTGACTGTGCACTTACCCCGGGCTTGTGTAACAAGAGTCGTTTCAGCAAAGAAGAGAGACCTTTACAGGCACAAGCTGCAAGTCTTTCTGTATTTGACAGACTATAAACTAAAAACGGCTGCTACAGACCTGGCTCCTCCCATTAATGACAATGCACTGCCTTATGACCATCTTACTAAGGCTAACCACAGCCCCTAAATTTATTTAAACCCCAGGGAACCTTCTTTCTACAAACAAAAGTCCATCAGCCCGATATAGGTCAACAATTAAATGGTTATAATCGATGATGATCCCATTTTTACGACAGCTTAATTGCATCTTTTGCAGACACTCTGTGTGCCTGTAAGTTGGGCCATGATTTAGAAAAATATCACTGCAACAAATATATAATAAATTGAATATAACAATTCCCCCTACATCCATCAGAGCAGCCTGACACAGATTCAGAGCAGACGCGAGAACCAGGCTTGGGTGAAGTCCAGGCCCCCAGGTTCATGTCACTTATACCCAATTGTAAATAGTTGACTTGATCATTTATCTCAGTCCTGTTAATTGGCTGCCACATTTCCCGGCAGAGGAAGATAGCAGTGCCGACGACAGCATCGAACTGGCTAAGCTGCCTCAAGAGTGAGCAGGAGGAGGAGGTGTCCACTGTGCAGTGGAGGTGAGAGTGTGACTACTATCTAGAAGTAAAGGAGCAGCAGATACACAGGAACGCCACCACCTTGTGTTTGACCTGGTGAGTGCAGAATGAAAAGCTTCAGTAACACTACCAGAAGGATGTGGAGGCTTTAGAGAGGATGCAGAAGAGATTTACCAGGATGTTGCCTGGTGTGGCGGGCATTAGCTATGAGGAGAGGTTGAATAAACTTGGTTTGTTCTCACTGGAACGACGGAGGTTGAGGGGCGACCTGATCGAGGTCTACAAAATTATGAGGGGCATAGACAGAGTGGATAGTCAGAGACTTTTTTCCCAGGGTAGAGGGGTCAATTACTAGGGGGCATAGGTTTAAGGTGCGAGGGACAAGGTTTAGAGGAGATGTACGAGGCAAGTTTTTTACACAGAGGGTAGTGGGTGCCTGGAACTCGCTGCCGGAGGAGGTGGTGGAAGCAGGGACGATAGTGACATTTAAGGGGCATCTTGATAAATACATGAATAGGATGGGAATAGAGGGATACGGACCCTGGAAGTGTAGAAGATTGTAGTTTAGGCAGGCAGCATGGTCGGCACAGGCTTGGAGGGCCGGAGGGCCTGTTCCTGTGCTGTACTTTTCTTTGTTCTCTTTGTTAACATGTGTCTCTGTTCAGCACTGTTCAAGTTTGTGCCACGATGATATGAAGTATGTTTTAACCTTTAATTTAATCGGTTGATCCAATATATATTGAACTGCTTGAAAAGAATGTTTTAAAACAAGCAAAGGCATTTCTTAAAATGGCCGCCACAAGTCACTTGGTGTCTTCCACTGCAAGCTGACTAGTTTTCTGGAAGTTTCCAACAGGAATTGCAATTAAGACACACTAAAGTGAAATTTAGCACCTGCAGGTGTCAAGAACTATTTCATAAGATGAACTGAAACTAGACTTGTCTTCACCATTTGCATTTCAATAAAGCCATGTTTTAAGTGTAGACAGAAAGTCTTACGGTCATAGGCTATTTCTAGGTGGCTTCCTCTCTCATCATAGAATTTACAGTGCAGAAAGAGGCCATTCAGCCCATCGAATCTGCACCGGCCCTGAGAAAGAGCACCCTACCCAAGCCCACACCTTCACCCTATCCTCGTACCCAACCTTTTTGGACACTAAGGGCAATTTATCACGGCCAATCCACCTAAGCCTGCATATCTTTGGACTGTGGGAGGAAACCGGAGCACCCGGAGGAAACCCACGCACACACGGGGAGGACGTGCAGACAGTGGCCCAAGCCGGGAATCGAACCTGGGACCCTGGAGCTGTGAAGAAACTGTGCTACCATGCTGCCCTTGATGGAGGATGGCTTGGATATTATGGAATTGGATCACCTCGGCCATAAAACAATAGCCATGGTCTTTCTAGACATGAGCTGATCAATTAACGTCTGAAATGATAATGGAGCGGAGGTCATGTGACTAGAAGAACCATTTTGAAATGTCTTTTATTACAACAGCCAAGCTGCTGAGCAGGTGTATGGAAGAAAGCGGCCAATGGAGTAATAAGACTTCCTCCCTCCCCTCTCTCTCTCAAATTTAAGATCTAATCTGTGTTACAAAGAACAAAAACAAAGACAATTACAGCACAGGAACAGGCCCTTCGGCCCTCCCAGCCTGTGCCGATCCAGATCCTTTATCTAAACCTGTCGCCTATTTTCCAAGGATCTACTTCCCTCTGTTCCCCGCCCGTTCATATATCTGTCCAGATGCATCTTAAATGATGCTATCGTGCCCGCCTCTACCACCTCCGCTGGCAAAGCATTCCAGGCACCCACCACCCTCTGCGTAAAAAATTTTCCACGCACATCTCCCTTAAACTTTCCCCCTCTCACCTTGAAATCGTGACCCCTTGTAATTGACACCCCCACTCTTGGAAAAAGCTTGTTGCTATCCACCCTGTCCATACCTCTCATAATTATGTAGACCTCAATCAGGTCCCCCCTCAACCTCCGTCTTTCCAACGAAAACAATCCTAATCTACTCAACCTTTTTTCATAGCTAGCACCCTCCATACCAGGCAACATCCTGGTGAACCTCCTCTGCACCCTCTCCAAAGCATCCACATCCTTCTGGTAATGTGGCGACCAGAACTGCATGCAGTATTCCAAATGTGGCCTAACCAAAGTCCCATACAACTATAACATGACCTGCCGACTCTTGTACTCCATACCCCGTCCGATGAAGGCAAGCATGCTGTATGCCTTCTTGACCACTCTATCCACCTGCGTTGCCACCTTCAGGGTACAATGGACCTGAACTCCCAGATCTCTCTGTACATCAATTTTCCCCAGGACTCTTCCATTGACCGTATAGTTCGCTCTTGAGTTAGATCTTCCAAAATGCATCACCTCGCATTTGCCTGGATTGAGCTCCATCTGCCATTTCTCTGCCCAACTCTCCAATCTATCTATATTTTGCTGTATTCTCTGACAGTCCTCCTCGCTATTTGCAACTCCACCAATCTTAGTATCATCTGCAAACTTGCTAATCAGGCCACCTATACCTTCCTCCAGATCATTTATGTAGATCACAAACAACAGTGGTCCGAGCACGGATCCCTGTGGAACACCACTAGTCACCCTTCTCCATTTTGAGACACTCCCTTCCACCACTACTCTCTGTCTCCTGTTGCCCAGCCAGTTCTTTATCCATCTAGCTAGTACACCCTGAACCCCATACGACTTCACTTTTTCCATCAACCTGCCATGGGAAACTTTATCAAACGCATCTGTAACTGACTTTGTGAGCAAATATCAACGATAACCCACTACCATCGGACCGGTTACAGTTTGAAATCCAGCACAGAGATGGAGAATTGCAATCAAAAGGAACATCAGGTACAAATTCAGCAGCTTTTGGAAAATATCGATTATATTTTAAAAAGTGACTGTTTCCAGATATTGTAGCTTTCATCAGGCTCGCCGGTATGGAATTGGAAAGGTTCTGCCTGAGCCCAGGTTACCAGCAAAGGGCTCATAAACAGTGAACTCTGTTTTTTTAAAACTTTCTATCGCTGAATATCAAATTTGGCCAAAGAGTAATTTTATAATTTTGAGTATGTGCGTGGGTGCATGTGTGTGTGTTCGTGTACGCGGGTGCGTGTATGTGTGAGAGTGTACGTTTGTGCATGAGCGCGCGTGTGTGTATGAGTGTGAGTTTGTGTGTACAAGAGTATGTGTGTGTGGGTGCACGTATGTGCATGTGCATGTGTGTGTGTGCATGCATGTGTGTGGGGGGGGTACATGAAAAATGAAAATCGCTTATTGTCACGAGTAGGCTTCAATGAAGTTACCGGCACCTGTTCGGGGAGGCTGGTACGGGAATTGAACCGTGCTGCTGGCCTGCCTTGGTCTGCTTTAAAAGCCAGCGATTTAGCCCAGTGTGCTAAACCAGCCCCTTAGTGGGAGAACCACTAAGCTGAGGCTCCTTGGGGTGCATGCTCGCTTGTTGGTGCTGTTGCAGTGGTCAGGATCCAGGTCAGTTACACAGGACAGAAACGTTGTTGCCCAGGAAACAACAGCAAACCAATCTGCCCTATTAAAGGGAGAGGCAAAACACAATAGACTCCCCTCAAGAGTTTCAACATGGACAGAATGGAAGGTAGGACTGCAGCCTTGGAGAGTGAAGGCAATAGTGAAGGGGTACAGCTGCATCATTTCTGCCATCCAATCAGTGAAGGGGAGCTACAGGTCAACAATGACTGCCATTCATCATTGGCCAAACGGATTCCACTCACTGACACGAGTAACTGAAAGTTCATAGTTGGACCAATTTAAAGAATGGAGTGTTGAGCTGCTTCGATTTAATAATTTAATTCACAAATTATCACCTCCGACAGAGCTCCAGGTGTCACCTTTCTGGAATGGAATGTTGCTCACCTCACATGTGCGCTTGTGTGAGGGAGCGTGTGCGTGCGTTCGTGTGTGCAGGTGCGTGCGTGTGAGTGCACGTCTGTGCGGGTGCATGTGTGTGTGTGTGAGAGTGCACATTTGTGCGTGCACGGGTGCATGTGTGTTACCTGTATGTGCATGCGTGCATTTGTGTATGTGTGCGTGTGTGCTTCTGTGGGCCTGTGCATGTGTGGGTGGGCGCATGTGGGCGTGTGTCTATGCTTGTGTGTGTGCATGTATTTTTTTTTTAAATGTTTTTTATTGAGTTTTCATATTTTATATCCAACAAATTACAAATTATTAGAGAGAAAGAAAAAAAAACAAGAAAAAATTAACATGTATATTTACAGGTAAGCTTCTTCATATAACAACTGTGGCCGCCCCCTTTAGCCAGCATACATATTTTACATTCCCCAATATGGCCGAGGCATATGTTTATAGGCATTTATTTATAGTTTGGTTTTGGGCCTTAGCTTGCCATCAAACCCCCATAACGAACCCGTAGCGCCCCCCCCCCCCCCCCCCCCCCCCCCCGGCTACCTTCCCCCGATTCCCGTCCATTTTCCCCTGATTCTTGGCCACCCGACTATTCTTCCTCATGTACGTTGGCCACAAACAGGCCCCGGAACAGTTGCATGAATGGCTCCCACGTTCTGTGGAAGCCGTCGTCCGACCCTCGGATGGCGAATTTGATTTTCTCCATTTGGAGAGATTCCGAGAGGTCGGACAGCCAGTCTGCAGCTCTGGCCGGTGCTGCTGACCGCCAGCCAAACAGGATTCTACGGCGGGCAATCAGGGAGGCAAAGGCAAGGGCGTCCGCCCTCCTCCCCAGGAATAGATCTGGCTGGTCTGAAACCCCGAAGACCGCCACTATCGGGCATGGCTCCACCCTCACCCCCACCACTTTGGACATAGCCTCGAAGAAGGCTGTCCAGTACTCCACAAGTCTAGGGCAAGACCAGAACATGTGGGCGTGGTTGGCCGGGCCTCTTTGCCACCGTTCACATCTGTCTTCCACCTCCGGGAAGAACCTACTCATACGGTTTCTCGTTAAGTGGGCTCTATGTACCACTTTTAGTTGCGTCAGGCTGAGCCTTGCGCACGTGGAGGTGGAGTTGACCCTATGCAGTGCTTCGCTCCAGAGTCCCCACCCTATCTCCATCCCCAAGTCGTCCTCCTATTTCCTTCTTGTTGCGTCCAGTACAGTGTCGTCCCTGTCTACCAGTCGGTCATACATGTCACTACAGTTCCCTTTCTCTAGGATACTTGCGTCCAGTAGGTCTTCCAGTAGTGTCTGTCGTGGCGGTTGTGGGTACGTCCTTGTCTCCTTTCGTAGGAAGTTTTTGAGCTGCAGGTACCGTAGCTCGTTCCCCCCAGCTAGCTGAAATTCCTCTGTCAGTTCGTCCAGTGTTGCGATCCTGTCGTCCGTGTATAGGTCCCTGACTGTCAGTGTCCCCCCGTCCTGCCTCCACCTTTTGAAGGTGGCGTCGGTCAGTGCTGGTGTGAACCTATGGTTGTTGCAGATGGGAGCCCTGTTCGACATTTTGTTCAGGCCAAATTGTTGCCGCAGTTGGTTCCAGGATTGGAGGGTGGCTGTCACCACTGGGCTGCTGGAGTGTTTTTTGGGTGGGGATGGGAGTGCTGCCGTGGCGAGGGCCCGGAGGGAGGTCCCCATGCAGGAGGCCTCCTCCGCACGCACCCACTCGGCTTCTGGCTCCTGGATACATCCCCTTACTCGCTCGGCTGTTGCCGCCCAGTGGTAGAATTGTAGGTTTGGGAGGGCTAGCCCCCCCCCTGGATTTTGTTTTTTGTAGGACCTTCTTTGGGATCCTAGCATTTTTACCCCCCCATACGAACGCCATGATAAGTTTGTCCAGCGCTTTGAAAAAGGCCTTGGGGATGTAGATCGGAATGGATCTAAACAGGAAGAGGAACCTGGGCAGTACGTTGTGTGTGTGCATGTATGTGTGCTGGTGTTTTTGTGCGTGCCGCATATGTGTGCGCGAATGGGTGTGTGGGCACATGTGTGTGTGCTGCAGAGGTTGGGATGGGGGTTTATCTTGTTTTAAATATATCTATGTCTTGGGTGAGTCGGACAGTGGAAAGGAAAGCTATGCAGGAGATTGGCGATTGAGGGTTTCAGCGAGATTGGGGGAGGGGGAGAGGCATCGGGGTGGTTGGACGGCCTGGGCACAAGAAACCCAAGGACTGTTTATTCGGGACTGGGCAGAACATTCCTGCTCCTCCTGGGCCCACAAGGAGTTCGAGTCGGCTTTATAACTTCCCTTGGTCAGTCAGCACCTTACCTTCAATCTGTTGCTGAGCAGGTGACAGCACAGGACATCCCAGTTTTACAGCATCGATTATGTTACCTTTGAACTAACCCTGTTGATTCGGGGCAGGAAATACAACAGCTGATTGCCGAGAGATAGGGCTGTTATAATGCAGTGTCCAGCCATCGGGTGGGAAGTAGGTATTTAAAATGGAGGCCAAGGACTCTGGACTGCCTCATTAGTCTGTTTGCCAACACATGTTTCCAGCACACTCGGGAACAACTGAGGAAGTTTGGACATAATAATAATCTTTATTATTGTCACAAGTAGGCTGACATTAACACTGCAATGAAGTTACTGTGAAAAGCCCCTAGTCGCCACATTCCGGCGCCTGTTCGGGTCACAGAGGGAGAATTCAGAATGTCCAATTCACCCAACAGCACGTCTTTCGGGACTTGTGGGAGGAAACCGGAGCACCCGGAGGAAACCCACGCAGACACGGGGAGAACGTGCAGACTCCGCACAGACAGTGACCCAGCGGGGAATTGAACCTGGGACCCTGGCGCTATTTGAGTACATCTGTACCAAACTGATGAAATCATCCTTTGGAGAAAGAGCGGGATTCTCTGCAGGCGGGATGCTCCGTTCCACTGGCAGCGCCCACATGCCAGCGGCTTTCCGGGCGGCATGGGATGGCCACAATGGGAAATCAGGAATCATCTTGACTGCCGAAATTGTGGCCCTGATTGTCGATGAAGTTTGAGGAGATTTCCTTCACTAAAATCCTCTGCCTGCAATTGTTGTTAATTTAAATTGGTCGCCGGCTTTCGAGTTGTGAAAGCTGCTAATTAAAATGTCGAAAGGGCTTCCACCAGATAGTAATAGCTGGGATTGAAATTGTAGACAGGAATCTTTCACAATAATGGCAGTTACTCTCCCAGCAGCCTCTTAAATTACTGATCACCATCACAAACTGATGCTGACGGATTATTCTCATTTCCTTTCACAGTGAAGCGAGGAGAACAGACAATTCACGTGCGAGACACAATTCTGTCATCCCTCCCCCCACCCCCAAGCTCAGACTTCCCGTCATTGGCTCGCCCCTCCCAGTGACTGCCCAGCTGACATCAGCACTGGCCGCCATCCAATCTTCCCACAAGGACGAGCCAGGAAAACATTCCATGGCTCGCAAAGGCTGAGGGCAAGATTGAAACGAGCTGCCGGCTTCCTTCCACACGGTCTCACTTTTCCCAGGCTCTGTCGGAGAATCGTGCTGAGGGTGAGCACAGCTCTGAAAGGTGGGGCCTCCCCCTCCAGCCCACCCCGCCCTCACCTTGCCATCTGCCAAATGACGCCAACGTTTTGAAGCGAACCGATTTCAAGAATGCAGTTAGGCAAATGAGGCCTTGCAGGGAATTTTGCAAGCTTGGGTGTGGTCCCATCTCCAATGTCTCATGCATTACACATGACAGGATCTGGCAGCTGGTCCTTAAAGCAAGGATGTCGTTTTTACACCCGGTGTTTCGAAGGTTAGCCCTCAAGGGAAAAGAAACCTTTATTGCCGAGTCGGCTTCCAAGTGGTGTTATAAATGCACTGGAACATTTCAGCTATCCAATTAGGCTGGGGTGGTTTTCCCTGGAGCAGAGAAGGCCGAAGGGGGGACCTGATCGAGATGTATAAAATTACGAGGGGCATAGATAGGGTAGATAGGGAGGGACCTTTCCCTTTAATGGAGGGGCCAATCATCAGAGGACATGGATTTCAGGGAAGGGGCAGGAGATTTATCGGGGTTTTGAGGAAAATATTGGGGTTTTGAGGAAGATATTTTTTACCCAGAGGGTGGTGGGAGTTTGGAACTCACTGCCTGAACGGGTGGTAGAGGCAGGAACCCTCACAACATTGAAGAAGCATTTCAGTGAGCACTTGAAGGCAACGGACCGAGTGCTGGAAAACGGGGTGAGACTAAATGGGTGCTTGAATCCACAGAATCCCCACAGTGCAGCCACAGGGGAGAGTTGGAAACGTGACTCTAAACGAGCAGCTACCTAGACGTTTCTTTAACACACTGAGAGAAATGAACTCTTCCACCTCAATGAGCAGGAACACACCGAGCTCCGACTCTCTGAACCAGGCACTCGCCTCTGACAAAATGAGAATCCCTACAGTGCCACTCGGCCCATCGAGTCTATGCCAACCC
Source organism: Scyliorhinus canicula (assembly GCF_902713615.1). Classification (NCBI taxonomy): domain Eukaryota; kingdom Metazoa; phylum Chordata; class Chondrichthyes; order Carcharhiniformes; family Scyliorhinidae; genus Scyliorhinus; species Scyliorhinus canicula. The sequence continues at coordinate 8,695,413 of NC_052173.1, read as the reverse complement.
TCCGAAAGAGCACTCAACCTCGGCCCACTTCCCCAACCCTAACCCTGTAACCCCACCTAACCTGTACGTCTTTGGACACTAAGGGACAATTTAGCATGGCCAATCCACCAAACCTGCACATCTTTGGACACTAAGGGACAATTTAACATGGCCAATCCACCTAACCTGCACATCTTTGGACACTAAGGGACAATTTAGCATGGCCAATCCACCTAACCTGCACATCTTTGGGCACTAAGGGACAATTTAGCATGGCCAATCCCCCTAACCTGCACATCTTTGGGCACCAAGGGACAATTTAGCATGGCCAATCCACCTAACCTGTACATCTTTGGACACTAAGGGACAATTTAACATGGCCAATCCACCTAACCTGCACATCTTTGGACACTAAGGGACAATTTATCATGGTCAATCCACATAACTTGAACATCTTTGGACACTAAGGGGCAATTTATCATGGGCAATCCACCTAACCTGTACATCTTTGGACACTAAGGGACAATTTATCATGGGCAATCCACCTAACCTGTACATCTTTGGACACTAAGGGACAATTTAACACGGCCAATCCACCTAACCTGCACATCTTTGCACACTAAGGGACAATTTAGCATGGTCAATCCACCTAACCTGCACATCTTTGGACACTAAGGGACAATTTAACACGGCCAATCCACTTAACCTGCACATCTTTGCACACTAAGGGACAATTTAGCATGGTCAATCCACCTAACCTGCACATCTTTGGACACTAAGGGACAATTTAACATGGCCAATCCACCAAACCCGCACATCTTTGGACACTAAGGGACAATTTATCATGGCCAATCCACCTAACCTGCACATCTTTGGACACTAAGGGACAATTTAGCATGGCCAATCCACCTAACCTGCACATGTTTGTACTGTGGGGGGAAACCGGAGCACCCGGAGGAAACCCATGCAGACACGGGGAGAACGTGCAGACTCCGCACAGACAGTCACCCAAGGCCGGAATCAAAGCTGGGACCCTGGAGCTGCGAAGCAGCAGTGCTAAACCACTGCGCTGCCGTGCTGACCAATCCGAGCACCAAGCGACAGTAGTGGAAAATGCCTGTCAAAGCTTACCGGCCCCCTGCTGCTCCATTGTCAGATTGATTGGGGAATTGTGCTGTGTTGTCACGGCCACGAAGTGGATGGGGATGGGGGCGCACTCATTACCACATACAGATCTGAGGAATGGTCTGCCGCTGTGAAGGGATAGCCGGGTGAGAGGCTGGGCCTTGCAGGCTCCACCCCTGTTAGATTGCCAACTCCCCGAACAGGCGCCGGAATGTGGCGACTAGGGGCTTTTCACAGTAACTTCATTTGAAGCCTATTCGTGACAATAAGCGATTTTCATTTCATTTCAAGAGGCTCTGAAAGCGAGAGGAAATTAGGAATTGTACGTGCATTGGGGTGAGGGGGACTTCAGGCTCCACACAAGTCACATGGCTCATTGCCACTGATGAGACCATCAATTCACGCGACACGTGGTTAGAAGCGAACAGTGGTTTTAATCATCTTACAACAGAGCCTGCCTGTGACGAGATGAACTCGAGATGAACTGGCAGGCAGACTCTCAGCATCAACCTTTATACTTCCGGTTAGGGGGAGGAGCCATGGGTGGAGCCATGGGCGGAGCCAAGGGTGGAGCCCAGTACAAGCTCCTCATCTCCCCCTATGGGTAGAGCCGCGCAACTACACATGTTCTAGTACAAGGTACAGGCTCAACACATGTGGTGCAATACAGTGTGGATTATTAGTGTTTATAATTCACCACATTCACCCCCTGTGAAAAAAAAAATCAAGTCCGGCGGGGGGGGGGGGGGGGGGGGGGGGGTGATGGCTTACAGATTGAGTCTGTCCAGTGGTCGAGTTGTCCGTTGTGATCGGTGGAGCACCGGGGTTGCAGCCTCTTCTGGTGGATGGACGATCACGCTTGGTTGGGGTACGATGGCGGACTCCGGGGGTGATTCTGTCCGAGCTTCGTACCCGTCTGGTTCGACTGGGGACTGGGGGCGCTGGAAGCTTGTGGGCGCGCGGAACATGTGTAGCGACCCAGTAGGTGCGGGGGTGTGGGGCGCGATGTGTTGGGTGGGGTGTAGTGTGAGGGGTACCTCGGCGGTGGTAGTGGTGGGATTCGATCCTGCCGGCGCTAGGTCCCGGAGGGATACAGTGTCCTGACGGCCGTCAGGGTACTCTATGAAGGCGTATTGGGGGTTTGAGTGTAGTAGAAGCACTTTCTCTACGAGTGGGTCAGTTTTGTGTGCCCTGACGTGCTTCAGGAGGAGAACCGGGCCCGTTGTCTTCAACCATGTGGCAGCGAAGCCCCCGTGGTAGTGCCCCTGGAAAAAACAAATAGCTGCTCGTGAGGGGTCTGGTTGGTGGCCGTACATAGGAGGGACCTAATAGCATGGAGCGTGTCGGGAGGACTTCCTGCCAATGGGAAACCCGGGAGATTCCTGGAGCGGAGGGTCAGTAGGACGGTCTTCCAGACCATCGCGTTCTCCCTCTCCACCTTCCCGTTCCCCCTGGGGTTGTAGCTGGTAGTCCTGCTCGAGGCGATGCCCTTGTCGAGCAGGTACTGACGCAGCTCGTCGCTCATGAAGGACGAACCCCGGTCGTTGTGTACGTAGCTGGGGAAACCGAACAGGGTGAAGATACTATGCAGGGTCCTAATGACTGTGTGGGAGGTCATATCGGGGCACGGGATAGCGAATGGGAAGCGGGAGAACTCGTCGATGACGTTCAGGAAGTACACATTCCGATTATTCGAGGGGAGTGGCCCTTTGAAATCGATGGCGAGGCGTTCAAAGGGCCGAGAAGCCTTGACCAGGTGGGCCCTGTCTGGTCTACAGAAGAGCGGTTTGCACTCTGCGCAGATCGGGCAATCCCTGGTGATGGCTTTTACCTCCTCGGTGGAGAAAGGTAGATTTCAGGCTTTGACGTAGTGGGCGAGCCAGGTGACCCCCGGGTGGTAGAGGTCATTGTGGATGGCTTTCAGGCGGTCGCTCTGCGTGCTGGCACACGTGCCGTGGGACAGGGCATCTGGGGGCTCGTTGAGCTTCCCCGGTCGATACATGATATCGTATTTGTAGGTGGAGAGTTCGATCCTCCACCGCAGGATTTTATCATTTTTAATTTAGCCCCTTTGCGAGTTGTCAAACATGAAGGCAACCGATCTTTGGTCGGTGATGAGGGTGAACCTCCTACCTGTGAGGTAGTGCCTCCAGTGACGTACAGCCTCCACAATGGCTTGTGCTTCTTTCTCGACTGAAGATTGTCGGAGTTCTGAAGCAGAGAGGGTTCGGGAGAAAAATGCAACTGGTCTCCCTGCCTGATTTAATGTGGCTGCAAGAGCTACCTCTGAGGCATCGCTCTCCACCTGAAAGGGGACGGATTCATCCACCGCCCGCATGGCGGCTTTGGCGATGTCCTCCTTGATGCAGTTGAAGGCCTGGCGAGCCTCAGCCGACAGTGGGAAAAGTGTGGCCTTAAATAGTGGGCGGGCTTTGTCCACATATTGAGGGACCCACTGGGCGTAGTATGAAAAGAATCCCAGGCACCGTTTGAGGGCCCTGGGACAATGAGGGAGAGGGAGTTCTCCGGGTCTGGGCCCAGGACTCCGTTTTCCACGACATAGCCGAGGATGGCTAGTCTGGTCGTGCGGAAAACGCATTTCTCCTTATTGTAGGTGAGATTCAGTTTCTGTGCTGTCTGGAGAAATCGATGGAGGTTGGCATCGTGGTCCTGCTGGTCATAGCCACAGATAGTAACGTTATCCAAGTACGGAAACGTGGCCCGCAGCCCGTACTGGTCCACCATTCGGTCCATTGCTCGTTGGAACACCGAGACCCCATTAGTGACGCCGAAAGGGAACCCGGAGGAAATGGAAGAGGCGGCCATCGGCCTCGAACGCCGTGTAGTGGCGGTCCTCCGGGCGGATTGGGAGCTGGTGGTATGCAGACTTCAGATCCACCGCGGAGAAAATACGATACTGGGCGATCTGATTCACCATGTCTGCAATCCTGGGGAGGGGATACGCATCGAGGAGCGTAAACCGATTAATGGTCTGACTATAGTCCACGGCCATACGGAATTTTTCCCTGGTCTTGACGACCACCACCTGAGCTCTCCAGGGGCTGTTACTGGCCTCTATGATCCCCTCACGTAGGAGCCTCCGGACCTCGGTTCTGATAAACACCCTGTCCTGCAGGCTGTACCGCCTGCTGCGAGTGGCTATGGGTTTACAGTCCGGGGTGAGATTGGCAAAGAGTGGAGGGGGGGAGATTCGCAGCGTGGCTAGGCTGCAGATGGTGAGTGGGGGTAGGGGTCTGCCGAAGCTGAGGGTGAGACTTTTGAGGTTACACTGGAAGTCGAGTCCCAGTAAGAGTGAGGCACAGAGTTCGGGCAGGACGCATAGTTGAAAATTAGAGTAGCTAGCGCCTTGGATCGTTAGGGTCGCGACGGTGCGCCCTTGGAGGTGAACAGAGTGGGAGCCCGAAGCGAAGGAGATAGTTTGCCGTGCAGGAAAAACAGGTAGCGAACAGCGTCTTACCAGATCTGGGTGTACGAAGCTCTCGGTGCCCCCGGAGTCGAAGAGACACGGCGTCCTGTACCCGTTGATTTTAACGGTCATCATTGAGTTGCGGAGGTGTTTCGGATGCGACTGGTCCAACGTGACCGCACTGAGTTGTGGGTAGTCGGCGGCTCGATCAGCTGTGCTGGAGTGTCCACGTGATGAATGCCCGCTGAGGTCGCAGTCTTCGATCTGGGTTGCTGAGTTTGGAGAGGATGGAGCCCAAGATGGCCGCCCCGTGGATCTCATGTGATGAGCGGCGAGGAAGATGGCGTCCAAGATGGTGGCCCCCATGAGTCGCACGTGGCCGGCCGCGTGGTGGGGGGTTGCCAAGATGGCGGCCCCCATGGGTCGCACGTGGTGGGTGGGGGCGGAGTCGGAGTACAGGCCACGGCGTTACCAGGCCTGCGGGCCTGTGAATTCAGGGAGCGAGTGCTCTGGGCTGCGGGAGGGTTAGAGGCTGGAGCTTTCTTCGCCAGACATACTCTGGCATAGTGTCCTTTGGTACCGCAGCTGCTGCAGGTCGCGTTGCGGGCCGGGCAGTGCTGCCGCGGGTACTGGGGCTGGCCACAAAAGTGGCAGGCTGGGGCAGCATGGTGGTGGGTGGCCGCGTGGCGCAGGCCTGGGGGAGTCGCTGGTCGGGGGCCCATGACGGGGTCGCGGAGTCCGCGGGGAACGAGGTGAGGCTGCGGAACGAGACCTCCATAGTCGTGGCGCGTTCAACAGTGTCTTCTAAGTTTTGGGCCCCCTTCTCAAGCAACCGCTGGCGCACATAATTCGATCTAAGGCCTGCAACAAAGACATCGCGGACAGCGAGTTCCCTATGTTCTGCAGCATTTACTGCCTGGTAATTACAGTCCCGGGGTAAGGCTTTTAAGTCTCTTAGGAATTCTTCTAGCGATTCTGTGGGGCGCTGGCGGCGAGTAGTAGAAACGTGGCGTGCGTAGACCTCATTGACGGGCCTCATGTACATTCTGTCAAGTAGGGCCAGGGCCTCTGTGTATGAGCCGGTACAATTAAGTTGAGTAGATATACGATGGTCACCCTTGCGTGCAGTAGGCTGAGTTTCTGCTCCTCCGTAGTTTCTGTAGTGCTTGCTTCAGCCAGGTAGGCCTTAAAGCATCGGAGCCAGTGTGAAAAGATTTCTTTCGCCTCTGCATCCTGTGGGTCGAGTTCCAGTCGATCAGGTTTGAGGGCTGATTCCATGGTCATTCCTTACTGTTTCTTAAGACGATTAAATTGATGAGACCATCAATTCACGCGACACGTGGTTAGAAGCGAACAGTGGTTTTAATCGTCTTACAACAGAGCCTGCCTGTGACGAGATGAACTCTAGATGAACTGGCAGGCAGGCTCCCAACAGCAACCTTTATACTTCCGGTTAGGGGGAGGGGCCATGGGTGGAGCCATGGGCGGAGCCAAGGGTGGAGCCCAGTACAAGCTCCTCATCTCCCCCTATGGGTAGAGCCGCGCAACTACACATGGTCTAGTACAAGGTACAAGCTCAACACATGTTGTACAATACAGTGTGGATTATTAGTGTTTATAATTCACCACAGCCACCATGGGCCCACCGTTCGGTGATCCGCACTTGCCTTCGGCCTTCCTGTTGGCTGTGTCAGCCTCTGGGTGGCCTCGTCTCACTGGGAGGCCCAGCTCACCGTGGGGGTGGGGCAATGGAATGCCGCTGTCCTCGAACTGTAGACCCTGGAAATCCAACAGAAATACTTTTCTCTGACAATGCGGTTGTGTGTTAAATCCCACAATAACACAGACAGATCAGCTGAGCAGCAGATTTGCATTGAGAACAATGACTTCAAAGATAATTGCCTCTCTTGTTTAATCTATTTGACCTCACCTCACTAAACTGGCTGACTTCCACACGCGGAATGGCAACTCCCTCCTGCAATTCCCATTTCCCCACGGCAAATAAATTAGCTTTGAGTATTTTTTTTCCTGCCGACGTCACCAGAACATTCCCAGGCTTTCGGGCCTACACAAATTTGGCTCCGAATCTGACAACGAGTGGTGCAAAAAAAGCAACCAAGGTGCCTCTGCTGGTCGAAAGCCCTGTGATGTGGAAATGTTTCGCTGGTGCCCTGGGGAATGACTCAGATCTGATCACCTTTGCGTGTCGTCTCTGTGAGTCTGTGCAAACACTTGCGTTACTTGGCCACAGTGGACTGCTTTAAAATAAAAGCATTCCAGCAGCTGTCTGCTAATGTTCCCTATCCACTGGGCCTCATTACTAGTTTAGATACCATGCCAGACTACCAGTCCTTCCGCCCACAGTCAATTCAAAACACTTTAAATCGTTCCAGATAGACCATTGATAAGTCATTCTGCTCTATCTTGTGGTATGAATGTTGATCACGCTGATGCGCAATCAATGACTACTAAGCGAGGTTGTAGTACAACTGAAAGCTTTCATAAGCCAGATGTTTCCCCCAGCAGCTCAGGTACAGAAAGGAAGCTGCTGGGGATGCACGGGCTCTTATACCCCGCCTTGCAGGGCGGAGCTACCAGACAGTCTCGCCCAATAGACAACATGCATTATCCACCAATGGTGTTCCAGCATTGCTAGGTACCGTAATACCTCTAACCAGACTACCACACACACAAGCACGGAATTGTTATCATGTAGGAGGAGGCCATTCAGCCCATCGTAACTGCACCGTCTCTCCAAACGAGCAACGTGATTTATTGCCATTCCCCTGCCTTTTCCCCGTGCTCCTGCACATTGTTTCTATTCAAATAATCATCCACGCCCTCTGGAATGCCTCGATTGGACCTGCCTCCACCACACTTCCAGCCGTGTGTTCCAGGCCCCAACCACTCGCTGTGCGAAAATGTTTTTCCCCATATCCAGTGTGGGATTTTCTGCGGGAACGCGTCGCGTGCTTCACAGCGCCGGGAGACAGCTCGCCATTGATCCTGCCGTTGTCAACGGGGTATCCCATTGAACACACCCCTTGCCACCAGGAAACCTACGGCAGGGGGCGTGCTGTTGATCAGACCAGAAAATCCTGCCGGCGTGAACGGGGCGGCACAGTGGCACAGTGGTTAGCACTGCTACCTCACAGCACCAGGGACCCAGCTTCAATTCCGGCCTCGGGTGACTGTCCGGGTGCTCCGGTTTCCTCCCACAGTCCAAAGATGTACAGGTTAGGTGGATTGGCCATGATCAATTGTCCCTTAGTGTCCAAAGATGTGTAGGTTAGGTGGATTGGCCGTGTTAAATTGCCCTTAGTGACCAAACATGTACAGGTTAGGTGGATTGGCCATGATAAATTGTCCCTTAGTGTCCAAAGATGTACAGGTTAGGTGGATTGGCCATGCTAAATTGTCCCTTAGTGTCCAAAGATGCGCAGGTTAGGTGGATTGGCCATGCTAAATTGTCCCTTAGTGTCCAAAGATGTGCAGGTTAGGTGGATTGGCCATGTTAAATTGCCCTTAGTGACCAAAGATGTGCAGGTTAGGTGGATTGGCCATGCTAAATTGTCCCTTAGTGTCCAAAGATGTGTAGGTTAGGTGGATTGGCCGTGTTAAATTGCCCTTAGTGACCAAAGATGTACAGGTTAGGTGGATTGGCCATGTTAAATTGCCCTTAGTGTCCAAAGATGCGCAGGTTAGGTGGATTGGCCGTGTTAAATTGTCCCTTAGTGTCCAAAGATGTACAGGTTAGGTGGATTGGCCATGCTAAATTGTCCCTTAGTGTCCAAAGATGTACAGGTTAGGTGGATTGGCCGTGATAAATTGTCCCTTAGTGTCCAAAGATGTGCAGGTTAGGTGGATTGGCCATGTTAAATTGTCCCTTAGTGTCCAAAGATGTACAGGTTAGGTGGATTGGCCATGTTAAATTGTCCCTTTAGTGTCCAAAGATATACAGGTTAGGTGGATTGGCCATGATAAATTGTCCCTTACTGTCTAAAGTGTGGGCGGGGTTACGGGGATAGGGTAGGGCCTAGATAGGGTGCTCTTTCAGAGTGTCCGTGCGGACTCGATGGGCCGAATGGCCTCCTCCTGAACTGCAGAGATTCTATGATTCTATGATTTTGTGAAAGTTCTGGCCCACATTTGTTTCTTTTGCAAATCACTTTACATCTGTGCCCTCTCGTTCTTGATCCTTTTGCGAGGGCGAACAGTGTCTCCCCTTGTACTCTGTCCAGCCCCCTGAAGACTTTCACCATCTCTATCAAATCTCCTCTCTGCCTTCTTCTCTCCAAGGATAACAGTCGCAACCTCTCCAATCTATCAATCTATTCAAGTGTTCAATTCTGGTCGCCACACTACCAGAAGGATGTGGAGGCTTTAGAGAGGGTGCAGAAGAGATTTACCAGGATGTTGCCTGGTATGGAGAGCATTAGCTATGAGGAGCGGTTGAATAAACTCGGTTTGTTCTCACTGGAACGACGGAGGTTGAGGGGCGACCTGATAGAGGTCTACAAAATTATGAGGGGCATAGACAGAATGGATAGTCAGAGGCTTTTTCCCAGGGTAGAGGGGTCAATTACTAGGAGGCATAGGTTTAAGGTGCGAGGGGCAAGGTTTAGAGATGTAGGAGGCAAGTTTTTTACACAGAGGGTGGTGGGTGCCTGGAACTCGCTGCCGGAGGAGGGGGTGGAAGCAGGGACGATAGTGACATTTAAGGGGCATCTTGACAAATACATGAATAGGATGGGACTAGAGGGATATGGACCCAGGAAGTGTAGAAGGTTTTAGTTTAGACGGGCAGCATGGTCGGCACAGGCTTGGAGGGCCGAAGGGCCTGTTCCTGTGCTGTACTTTTCTTTGTTCTTTGTTCTTCCAGTCCAAAGATGTGCGGGTTAGGTGGATTGGCCAGGCTAAATTGCCCGTAGTGTCCTTAAAAGTAATGTTAAGGGGGATGTTGTTGGGTTACGGGTATAGGGTGGATACGTGGGTTTGAGTAGGGTGATCATGGCTCGGCACAACATTGAGGGCCGAAGGGCCTGTTCTGTGCTGTACTGTTCTATGTTCTATGTTCTATGTTCTTTGTTCTATCCTCATAATCTATTTATTTAATAATCTATTATTTTACTAATGCACCTATTCATCATTTGTACGTGTTATATTATTAATGTGCTGTACGTACAGGTATTTAGTTTCCTGACCTCTAACACTGAAATTAGGCGCATTGAGCTTTGATTTCTATTGGGCTGAATTTTGTGCGTCGCGAAGTCGGAAACGCGATCCAGCGGAGAATCGCGCCAAATTGAAAAATCGAGCTGCGCGCCCAGTGCCGATTCTGATGTCATGCGCCGATGTCTTATTGGCGGCGATATCAATGTTGCGCCCTGCGGATTCACGCAAAGCCTTCATTTGCATGGATTTCAATTTTATCAGCACTTGGACACATGGTCTGCACTTCCGTGATGTTCCACCTGGGTGCCATGGCGACGGAGGGGGAGCGGGAGGCTACACGGAAAACCCAGTGAAAAGTGTCAGGTTTGCAGGGGGGTGGCTGCCCAGGCTGGGGGCAGTAACAGGGAATAGATTGGTGCCAAGTCCGTGGATTTGGGGTGTCCCCCTCAGGATCAGGCCTGGCTCAGGCCGCCATTGGCAGTGATTTCAATGCGCCCTTTTGGCGCTGTGTACAGGCTCCTGGCTGCTCACACTGCTGAGTGCTCAGTGTCCTGTGAATGCTCAGAGAGCCTCTGGTCATCTGGGAGCCCACCCAGGTCACCCCTCGTCACACCCTCATGCCCAAGCTGTTTCATCGAGGGGATGGGAGCGGCCAACTCAATCAGCGGCCCGCCAGGTGTTGGCACTCCTCAGAAGCGCTACCTCATCACAGAGGAAGGAGGGATCAGTAGCGCTCTCGGGGGGAACTCACGGGTGGGAGTGAGCTGTCAGAGGAACAGAGAGGCCCAATGGCTGGAGAATTCGGACCCCTATCTCAAAGCTGTAATGAAGGGAAAGTCTCTTTCCTCGCACTGAAGGGCTTTAATGGAGTCGTGGAAACCCTCGCCCGACACACAGGAAATCAGTGGGATTGCAGCAACCAACTGGTATTCATGTCCAAAGTACGAACTGGTTCACATCCTCGTGCCACAAATCGCATGTCAAGAAATCTAGCAGACTGTGAGAGCACAAAGAAAATAGCAAAGTGATAGTCAGAGGTGAAAATAGAAAGCATATCACCTGACATATCTGCACCACATTTCTCTCAGCCCTGTGATCGTCAGGACCTCGGAGGTAATCCTGAGTAATATAATTCTGCCACACAGCTCTCAATTGCAAGATCGATATGACATTAAAACAATCAGAATCACAATGTGTAACATTGTGACACAGAATGTGCCGGAAGTACACGCTATCTACATATAAATATCTTTTTAAAAAAACATAATTCTGAATGTATCATCGTATCAAGGGCCTGTTCCTGTGCTGTAATTTTCTTTGTTCTTTGGAGACAGGTTTAGATAAAGGATCTGGATCGGCGCAGGCTGGGAGGGCCGAAGGGCCTGTTCCTGTGCTGTAATTTTCTTTGGTCTTTGGAGACAGGTTTAGATAAAGGATCTGGATCGGCGCAGGCTGGGAGGGCCGAAGGGCCTGTTCCTGTGCTGTAATTTTCTTTGTTCTTTGGAGACAGGTTTAGATAAAGGATCTGGATCGGCGCAGGCTGGGAGGGCCGAAGGGCCTGTTCCTGTGCTGTAATTTTCTTTGTTCTTTGTTATTTTGCTTTTGGTTTCCTCAGCAACCAATTTGACACATTGGAACATGCATTGAACTCTATAAGGCTGATGGTTTGACCTTTCCACCCCCACCAGCCCAGCAGCAACGGCTTTTTCCCCAGGTTCAGAGCTCAGGAGAATGTTCACCTGCACTAGGCCCGAATCCATGGCAGCCATGTAAATAAGGGGGCAGGGCGGTACCTCCCAGCCGAGCTGGATGGGCACCCCAGTGTACGGCTGCCGCAAGTGAATCATGATGTGATAAAAACATCCGAATTCGGAGCAGGTGGCCACTCGGCCCCTTGATCCTGCTACCCCATTCCATATGATTGTGGCTGATCTGATTGTAACCTTAACCCCACATTCCTGCCGACCCCGCAATAACCTTTCACCCCCGCCCCCCTGTGAATCAAGAATCTAACTGGCTCTGCCTTAACAATAGTCAAAGATTCGGCTTCCACTGCCTGTTGAGGACGAGAGTTGCAGACACTCAACCCCTCTGAGAGAAAACATTTCTCCCCATCTCCGTTTTAAATGACGACTCCTTATTGTTAAACAGTGACCCCGAGTTCTAGATTCTCCCACAAGAGGAAACATCCTCTCCACATCCACCCTGTCAATACCCCCCTCAGGATGTTAAAGGTTCCAATCAAGTCGCCTCTTACTCTTCAAAACTCCAGTGGATACAAACCCAACCTCTCCAACCTTTCCTCATCAGACAACCCACCCATTCCTGGGATTAGTCTAATAAACCTTCTCTGAACTGCTCCTAACGCAGTTCCATCTTCCCTTAGATAAGGAGACCAATACTGTTCACAATACTCCAGATGTGGTCTCACCAACACCCCGTACAACTGAAACACAACCTCCCTGCTTTTATATTCAATTCCCCTCACAGTAAACAATAACATTCTATTCACTTTCCTAATTACTCGCTGTACCTGCAGACTAACCTTTTGTGATTCATGCACCCAGATCCCACTGTACTCCGAGCTCAGCAATCTCTCACCATTTTAAAAATAAACTTCTTTTTTATTCATGCTGCCAAAATGGACAATTCCACATTTTCCACGTTCTGCTCGATTTGCCCAAACTTTGCCCACTCACCGAACCGATCTCTGTCCCTTTGTAGCTTCCTTATGTCCTCTTCATAACTTACTTTCCCACCGATTCTGTGTTGTCAGCCAATTTAGCAACAACAATCAAAAGGCATCTTGACAAATACATGAATAGGATGGGAATAGAGGGATACGGACCCCGGAAGTGCAGAAGATTTTAGTTTAAACGGGGCTAGGCCCGTGCCGGAGTGGTTCCCGTTCCGCTGGCCGGCGTGAACGGCTTTTGGCGCCACGCCAGCCGGGGCCGAAGGGACTTCGCGGCAGGCGGATGTCCGCGGATGTGTCGGAGCGTCAGTGGCTGCTGACGTCATCCCCGCGCATGTGCAAGGGAGGGGGTCACTTCCGCCTCTGCCTTGGTGAAGACCATGGCGAAGGTGGAAGAAAAAGAGTGCCCCCACGGCACAGGCCTGCCCGCCGATCGGTGGGCCACGATCGCGGTCCAGGCCACCGTGGAGCACCTCCCGGGGCCACATCGCCCCGCGCCCCAGGATCCCGGAGCCCGCCCGCACTGCCTGCTCCCGCCGGTAAGGTAGGTGGCTTGATCCAAGCCGGCAGGAGCGGCATGACAACGGCGGGACTTCGGCCCATCGCGGGCCGGAGAATCGCCAAGGGGGGGGGGCCGCCGACCGGCGCGGCGCGATTCCCGCCCCCGCCGAATCTCTGGTGGCGGTGAATTCGGGACACGGCGGGGGCGGGATTGACGCCGGCCCCGGGCGATTCTCCAACCCGGCGGGGGGGGGGGGGGGGGGGGGGGGGGGGGGGGGGGCGGAGAATCCCGCCCCAGGTTTCCTTGAGTCAATGCAACAGTCAATTTATTTGTCACTAAAAAAAAACCAGAGGAAACTAATACAAAGAACTCAACGCACACATTCACACTCTGATCAGAGGGAAAGTTAAAAGTTCATTTGAAAAATAATATACCAATAAGTCTTTGGCTTGTCTGTGGGCATAGATGGTGGTGTGTTGCAGCCGTCAAGTTGGGTGATTCCAGTAGAACCAACTTTGGTAAGTTACAGTTAGTTTGGAGACACTGGATTCTGCAGGGTAACTGAAAAGCTGTCCGACTACCTTTCTCTTGTGGCTTCTGCTAAGATTTGTTAAGCAGCAGAGAGACACAGATCCTTTGTGCCTCCAGGCTTCCCATGCAGGATTGACTGCCTGTTGTCTTTTCTCATTTCTGTGTCACACGAACTGATACCCCACACACAGAAAAGGTCCGCAGTTTGTTTTGGGTTTTGAATCCCAGTTTCCTGTGGGGAACAGACAGTTTCCTCCCACAAGTCCAAAGATGTGCAGGTTAGGTGGATTGGCCATGATAAATTGCCCTTTAGTGTCCAAAGATGTGCAGGTTAGGTGGATTGGCCATGATAAATTGCCCTTTAGTGTCCAAAGATGTGCAGGTTAGGTGGATTGGCCATGATAAATTGCCCCTTGGTGTCCAAAGATATACAGGTTAGGTGGATTGGCCATGACAAATTGTCCCTTGGTGTCCAAAGATGTACAGGTTAGGTGGATTGGCCATGATAAATTGTCCCTTGGTGTCCAAAGATGTACAGGTTAGGTGGATTGGCCATGACAAATTGTCCCTTGGTGTCCAAAGATGTACAGGTTAGGTGGATTGGCCATGATAAATTGTCCCTTGGTGTCCAAAGATGTACAGGTTAGGCGGATTGGCCATGCTAAATTGTCCCTTAGTGTCCAAAGATGTACAGGTTAGGTGGATTGGCCATGATAAATTGTCCCTTGGTGTCCAAAGATGTACAGGTTAGGCGGATTGGCCATGCTAAATTGTCCCTTAGTGTCCAAAGATGTACAGGTTAGGTGGATTGGCCATGCTAAATTGCCCCTTAGTGCCCAAAGATGTGCAGGTTAGGTGGATTGGCCATGATAAATTGTCCCTTAGTGTCCAAAGATGTACAGGTTAGGTGGATTGGCCATGATAAATTGCCCCTTAGTGTTCAAAGATGTACAGGTTAGGTGGATTGGCCATGATAAATTGCCCCTTAGTGTCCAAAGATGTGCAGGTTAGGTGGATTGGCCATGATAAATTGCCCTTTAGTGTCCAAAGATGTGCAGGTTAGGTGGATTGGCCATGATAAATTGCCCTTTAGTGTCCAAAGATGTGCAGGTTAGGTGGATTGGCCATGATAAATTGCCCCTTGGTGTCCAAAGATATACAGGTTAGGTGGATTGGCCATGACAAATTGTCCCTTGGTGTCCAAAGATGTACAGGTTAGGTGGATTGGCCATGATAAATTGTCCCTTGGTGTCCAAAGATGTACAGGTTAGGTGGATTGGCCATGTTAAATTCTCCCTCGGTGTCCAAAGATGTGCAGGTTAGGTGGATTGGCCATGCTAAATTGCCCCTTAGTGCCCAAAGATGTGCAGGTTAAGTGGATTGGCCATGTTAAATTGCCCCTTAGTGTCCAAAGATGTGCAGGTTAGGTGGATTGGCCATGATAAATTGTCCCTTAGTGTCCAAAGATGTACAGGTTAGGTGGATTGGCCATGCTAAATTGTCCCTTAGTGTCCAAAGATTAGAAGGGGTTTCGGGGTTATGGGAATACGGTGGGGGAGTGGGTGTAGGTAGGGTGCTCTTTCAGAGGGTCGGTGCAGACTCTATGGGCCAAACAGTCTCTATCTGCACTGTTGGGATTCATTTATCGATATTATCTATATCTATATGGACATTTTTGATGATGTTACCCAAAATGTTCAGATTCCCCAAGGAAAGGCGAAAGGACTTGCATTTATATCGCGCCTTTCACGGCACCAGGCTGTCACAGCCAATGAAGCCACGGTTGCAATATGGGAACGACATCCCAGTCAATTGCATGCACAGCAGGATCCCACAAGAAAGAGCAACGTGACAATGAAGTGATAGTCCGGCGTTGTTGTGCCGCTTCGAGGGGGTAACTATCATACAGGGGGTGGGGGGGGGGAGTGGGGGGGGGGGGGGAGGGGGGGGGGGTTTCTGCCCTTTCATTTGCAAACCATATTTCTGGACGATGGTTTGGAGGCTGCACTTGCTATATATATATAGATGGGTCTGAGCTGCCGACGGTGCCATGTGAAATCTAACTTCTTTAGTTACATCAGCGCAGGCTGGGAACCCTTCTCAGCTCCTGCACAAGAGACGCACGATTCGCGATGAGATAATCGTGGGGAAGGAGAATGCGGGGGAGGCTGCTTTACAGCCTGTGCTGATGTCACAGGGGTTGCTCTGTAGGTGTGTCCTGGGTGCAGCGTGTAACAAACACCATAAATCAGTTGCCAGCCACATACGTGACCTGCATTTGTGAACTGCGCTTTCGCATTTGGTGAAGGGAACTACTTCGACAGTGAAGAGACCGACTTTTCCGGGTAAGGACAAACATTCAGTGTGTGTCTGTGTGGGGGGGTGGAGGGGGGGAGAGAAAGTGGGGGCAGCCAAATGATGACAGATCAAAGGTCTGAGAGTTTCAATTGCTCATTCTTCACTGTGTGTGTGTGTGCGATCTGCAGCAAAGACCGAGTCTCCAGCTTCCAATTGTTCTCGCGTTTTCAACTGTCAACTCCAGCTTCCTGTGACATTTTCCACCCAGCCATGTTCCTTCTTTGCTTCATCAGTTGATCTCCTTTCCGACGCTTTGAATTCCTTGTCTCAACTTGCCATCGCTCGCCAGGGTTCCAAGAAGCAATAATAGTCTGCCTGCCTCTTCTCTATGACTTCCTCTTTCCAAATTCTGACAGAACTGCTTGTGATCTTAACCCCTGAGGCGCCAGTTTGTTATGTAGCCGAGAGCTTTCAGGGTCTGCAGAAGCTTTCTCCGGTTTCCTCCCACAGTCCAAAGATGTGCAGGTTAGGTGGATTGGCCATGATAAATTGCCCTTTGTGTCCAAAAATGTTAGGTGGATCGGCCATGCTAAATTGTCCCTTAGTGTCCAAAGATGTGCAGGTTAGGTGGATTGGTCATGTTAAATTGTCCCTTAGTGTCCAAAGATGTACAGGTTAGGTGGATTGGCCATGATAAATTATCCCTTAGTGTCCAAAGATGTGCAGGTTAGGTGGATTGGCCATGATAAATTGTCCCTTAGTGTCCCAAGATGTGCAGGTTAGGTGGATTGGCCATGTTAAATTGTCCCTTACTGTCCAAAGATGTGCAGGTTAGGTGGATTGGCCGTGCTAAATTGTCCCTTAGTGTCCAAAGATGTGCAGGTTAGGTGGATTGGACACGCTAAATTGTCCCTTAGTGTCCAAAGATGTGTAGGTGTGGTGGATTGGCCATGTTAAATTGTCCCTTAGTGTCCAAAGATGTGCAGGTTAGGTACATTGACCATGTTAAATTGTCCATTAGTGCCCTAAGATGTGCAGGTTAGGTGGATTGGCCATGCTAAATTATCCCTTAACGTCCAAAGATGTGCAGGTTAGGTGCATCGACCATGTTAAATTGTCCCTTAGTGCCCAAAGATGTGCAGGTTAGGTGGATTGGCCATGTTAAATTGTCCCTTAGTGTCCAAAGATGTGCAGGTTAGGTGCGATTCTGGGGATAGGGCGGGGGAGTGGCCCTGGGTAGGGTGCTCTTTCAGAGGATCGGGGCAGACTCGATGGGCTGAATGGTCTCCTTCTGCACTGCAGGGATTCTATGGATTCCTACGGATTCCCGTAGTGTCGATCCATGTCTAAAGTGACCAGAGATGGGGTGATGTTGATCAGTTTTCTGGTCAATGCAATTTTTTACAAAGGTTGGTTCATTTTCTTCTTCCTGAGAACCAATGGGCTGATTGCTCCCTGGCACAAGCAGTTTGCGTCGGCCGACTCTACCTTGTCGAAGGGCTGTTGGTTCTTGAATGGCGGCAGAACTTCCCCTGTGAAACACGGGCCACAATTCTCCCGGCGTTGGGATTCGTGCTGGGGTGGCTTCAATGGGGAATCTCATTGTCAAGCGACGGGATGAGAGATTCCCACCGTGAGTGAACAGCATGCCATCGAGAAATACTCGGCTGCGGGGGGGGGGGGGGGCACAGAATCCAGCCCCACTGGATGCCAAGCACATTTGTCTGATCTGACATCCTGTGGTAGACGTTTTGTGCATATTTTCCATTCTCGTTCATAACGGGTCCTGTCACGGACAAGAATCCCACCCACGGAAGCTGGAGTGTGGCGTGTCGGCACATCTCCGAGTCGTGTCTGCATATCGCTGAGGCATACACCAGCCCCTCATGTCTGCTTGAAATTAGCAATTTAAATATCCAGAACCCAAAGGCAAGTCTAATTGAACACACTAAGCAGATGACGGAGGATTGACATTTGCACAAGAACCAAATACATTAACACTGCCATGAAGTTACTGTGAAAAGCCCCTAGTCGCCACATTCCGGCGCCTGTTCGGGTACACAGAGGGAGAATTCAGAATGTCCAATTCACCTAACAAGCACATCTTTCGGGACTTGTGGGAGGAAACCGGAGGAAACCCACGCAGACACGGGGAGAACGTGCAGACTCCGCACAGACAGTGACCCAACCGGGAATCGAACTCGGGTCCCCGGTGCTGTGGAGCAACAGTGCTAACCACTGTGCCAAATGAGAACTTCGCGTCAGTATCCACCAAAGAGAAAATCTTTGTGGATGAGGACTATAGGGTGGAATGTGTCGATATTCTGAGTCATGTTGATATTAATAAAGACGAGGTGTTGGGCATCTTAAAAGGCATTAAGGTGGATAAGTCCCCAGGGCCTGATGGGATCTACCCCAGAATACTGATGGAGGCAAGAGAAGAAATTGCTGAGGCCTTGACAGAAATCTTTGGATCCTCACTGTCTTCAGGTGATGCCCCGGAGGACTGGAGAATAGCCAATGTTGTTCCTTTATTTAAGAAGGGAAGCAAGGATAATCCAGGGAACTACAGGCTGGCGAGCCTTACGTCAGTGGGAGGGAAATTACTGGAGAGAATTCTTCGAGACAGGATCTGCTCCCATTTGGAAGCAAATGGACGTATTAGCGAGAGGCAGCATGGTTTTGTGAAGGGGAGGTCGTGTCTCACTAACTTGACAGAGTTTTTCGAGGAAGTGACAAAGATGATTGATGAGGGTAGGGCAGTCAGTGGATGTTGTCTACATGGACTTCAGTAAGGCCTTTGACAAGGTCCCTCATGGCAGACTGGTACAAAAGGTGAAGTCACACGGGATCAGGGGTGAGCTGGCAAGTTGGATACAGAACTGGCTCGGTCAGAGAAGGCAGAGAGTAGCAATGGAAGGGTGTTTTTCTGATTGGACGGCTGTGACTAGTTGTGTTTCACAGGGATCAGTGCTGGGACCTTTGCTGTTCGTAGTATATATAAATGATTTGGAGGAAAATGTAACTGGTCTGATTAGTAAGTTTGCAGAAAACACAAAGGTTGGTGGAATTGAGGATAGCGATGAGGACTGTCAGAGGATACAGCAGGATTTAGATCATTTGGAGACTTGGGCGGAGAGATGGCAGATGGAGTTTAATCTGGACAAATGTGAGGTAATGCATTTTGGAAGGTCTAATGCAGGGAGGGAACATACAGTGAATGGTAGAACCCTCAAGAGTATTGACAGTCAGAGAGATCTAGGTGTACAGGTCCACAGGTCACTGAAAGGGGCAACACAGGTGGAAAAGGTAGTCAAGAAGGCATACGGCATGCTTGCCTTCATTGGCCGGGGCATTGAGTTCTAATTAATCTAATTAAGCGCCTCGTTACTAAGTGACACTTCTGTCCACAATAAGACAGGTCGGAATTCAGAAAAGGCTATGGCCAGAATTTTATGTTGTCCGTGTGATGCACGTCCGAGCTGTAAGTGTGTGAAACTGCACGGAAAGACATCGGTGCACGTGCTGACATCATCACACACGTGCGCAATATTTCAGTTTGTGTGAGAGTTGGAACCGAGCCTCACCGACAGTCAAGCAGACAATTCAGCCCAGTAAAGGTCCCATTGGAAGCAATTTAATTGGCCCGTCTGCTTTTCCAGTTGGTAGGCAGACCGATTGGCCAGGCGGCCTTTACGTTTTAGCTTCAACCTCGCCCAGGGCTGGATGAGCTGTCAGAAAATAAAATGTAATTTAGTCTGGGGATTGAGGTTTGAGATGAATGTGCTCCCCAGACACACTTTGCAGAGCTTTTCCATCCCCGGCAGCACCCAGCCTTTCCCAGAATGCATTGCATACTGGGCAGCCGTTAATTGGTCAGCCAGTGTGAAATTGTGTCCCAGGGCCGATTGTGACTGGGAATGCGTTTTACCCCTGCCTCCACGCCTGTGGAGGGCGAAACTCCGGCGGGGGGGGGAAAAAAAATCACGGCCAGCGCATCGTTCTTGTGAAAATTAAAGGCGGGATTCTCCCGTTCGCCCAGCTGCGTGTTTCTCGCGGTGCGCCGTTCGCTGGGGGCGGGAGTCTCTGCTCCCGCCGCTTGTCAATGGGAATTCTGGTTGAAGGCGCCGGGAAACCCCGTGGGCGGGGGATGCACTGCTGGCGGGAACAATGGACCCCACGGCCAGTGAATCTAAAACGGGATTGATTCGGAATAGCTCCAGCAACTCTAACCTGGCCCTTGGTCAGGCTGCAGACCACCAGCAGCCGAATTCTAATTCACCAGCACGCAATCAGGAGTGGGGCTGCTTTCGAATGAGTTCCCTGCCTTCAGCTCCTTTCGCAGGATGGGGGAGGAGCGATCAAATTCTCCTGCGTGCTATTTTTAGCACGCCCACACCAAATTCCCCAGCAAAATCATTAACTTATTCCAAACGGTGAGGCAGGAGTTTGGCACAGATGCGCTAACGAGGGAGCTCGAAGTTAAGCAGCAATTATTGAGGAATGCCCTCCCTGTGGACAGTAAACAGGAGAGGCAGCTGGATTACAGTGATTGGTATTATTCACTCTGTACCCAGCCTCTTAATTATTTATCTTTGGTTGATAAGTGTTTCCTTTTTGCCTGCACTTTTGCTACGATAAGCTTTCCTGCGGCTTTGCAAGCAAGCGGGTTTGTTATGTAACACGGCATTTCGGGCCTACCTGAGGCTCAGGCAGTTGGTGGTGAGTGTTCCGCAGGATGAGGCTGCAGTGGGGCTTGCCAAGGGGAGACAGGTCAAGAGCAGGCCATTCAGCCCCTCTGCTATTTCATTCGATCGTGGATCCCGAAAAGGCGGCGCAATTTGCGCTGAATTTGCTTTCCCGGCCGGCAGCCAATTGAGGCGAGTTGACAGCCCCTTAAGTGGTTGCCGAATGGTGGGGCAGCGGAAGGGCGGGGGGGGGGGGGGGGGGGGGGCGGCGTAGGGTGAGGGGCTGTGGCTGTACTGTAGCCAGTCTCTGTAGGCCGCCTGCCCCGGCCTACCTAGTGATGCGACCATCAATTCACACGAGACGGAGAGTTGAAGTGAACAGTGGTTTTATTCAGCTAGATCTGTGCCTGCCTGTGACTGCTCTGTACTAAGTGCTGCCTTCAGGCTGCAGGTTTATATACCACCCCCGAGGGGGCGGAGCCACAGGCGGAGCCCACAAGGGCATCATCATAACGCAATACAGTGGTGAATTGTCGTAGCAATACGTTCACCACACCCAGTTGTAGCTGGGAGGCCCTGTGCACGGGGTTCTGCCTCCACTGTGGCGGCCCAGTAGCTGCGGCCATTTTAAAATTTAAACATTTCAAAGTTGCTGCGCGAATGCCTCAAGTTGGAGGCATGCTCTGTGAGCTCTCACTCCTTTACCTACACACTGTCAGGTTGTAGCTCCATCCAAGCACCAGGCCGCCTCCTGGCCCTCCCGCTATGAGAGCCTCCTCGCTGTCCTCAATTGGACACTGAGCGCACACTCCGACCACTAATTGGGCAACTCCACTAATTTGCTTCTCGGACAACATTCATCCCTGCCCATCTGACACGGTGTGGACTTGTGACCCACGGTTGACCCTCTTGTCAGGGTCCCAACACCAAAACACAAAATCCCAAATCCTGCCCCACTTTCCTCGCCTTTCCCCCTCCAGCGCCACACACTGCCACCCCTATCCCCCACACCTCCTTCACCATGGAGTTCCCATATGGGCTGGTTTAGTTCAGATAGATCATAGAATTTACAGTGCAGAAGGAGGCCATTCGGCCCATCGAGTCTGCACCGGCTCTTTGAAAGAGCACCCTACCCAAGGTCCACACCTCCACCCTGTCCCCACAACCCCACACAACACCAAGGGCAACCCTGGACACGAAGGGACAATTTAGCATGGCCAATCCACCTAACCTGCACATCTTTGGACTGTGGGAGGAAACCGGAGCACCAGGAGGAAACCCACGCTGGTTCGTAATG